>NC_045168.1:7976721-8194221 GCF_900700415.2 Clupea harengus | reverse complement strand
CCAGGATTCTCCATTTGGTCCACAAAATGCTGTCACTGATAGGAATTAGCCACAGCATGCTACCCAGGTCACTGATGGGACCCTGCTAAGTTTCCTCTAGGTGCCAGAAGGTCTTTTTAAAAAGGGCAATGTTATTCAGGCTCCAACTGTCAAGTAGCAGTTGTCAAGGTGGCAGGAGCCAATAGCTGTTGGTGTCCCTTTGTGTGCGGTGGGCCGGACACCATAGCCTCAAAGGCCATTGGAGAGGTCATCCAGCTCATTTGGTGTGAGCTGCAAGCAGTACTGCAAATCGTTATGGCCCGATCATCAATCAGCAGCCTCATTTGGGCAACAGTCTCCTATTCTTTGCCTTTAAGAGCACTGATCCACAAGCAAACATTTATCAGTGGACAAAGTGCCATTTGTTGCTTTCGCATTCAGGCAGGTGTTTATTAAACAAATGTTCATGACAGGAGACCACAGAAGTATGAGAACAAGAACAGCCCCTAGTTCACACCTTGCCATTTTCTACAGCTGTCAGTTCCTGTAGAGCAGAGGCTGCTGGCCGAGGCTTTGATTTGGCTTTGATCTGTAGATACTTTGTGTGGCAATCTTCACACCATCTGCACTCGGCAAGAGGTCTGTTCAAACAGTCAGCATGACCATGTGAAAAAACATAGACCCCAGACACAAACTCTGTAGACGTGTGCAGGAATGGTGGTGTCTCTCTGACCCAACACTCTTAATCCCCATACCCACAAAAGCATGTCTTTCCCATGATGCACTCTGGGATGTTACGGTGACAAAAACATAAAAAGTGCATGAGTGTCACAGTTCTGTCTGAAGTATGCTGTTTGTCCTGGGTCAAGCCAAGTCTACTGCAGGGACATTGTGCATAACATCATCCAGAGGATTAAACATGTTTTGTCATCTCTGTGAGCAACCAGTCTGTGTATCAGCAGTGTTTGAAGAATAGTGTCCACAGGTTCAAAATGTGAACACAATATAAACACCGTTCCTGTTGTTACTGCTCTTAGGAATAACTCCATTATTATAATCCTTCTAAGGGAATCTCAATATCACCACCCATGATTTTGCCAACAAATTAAGAGTTTGTGTTTTTCAGTGTCACTGGTGTTGAATTCTCCAAGTGTGCTGTCATGATTGAAGTGCAAACAGAGATTAAAAGAATCAGTGTTTATTTGGGTCCCCGGTAGAGATGCTAATATGGTTAAAGCATGAAGAGTGTGCATGTGGAAATGTAAACCGAAGTCTGAGTGTGAAATAGATAGCAATTGGTACTGCAGATACAAACACACACAGACACACACTTACTGTAAACACACTCATAAAAAGACCATTTCCAAGTCATTGATCTGGTGAGTTGAGAGAGTCCCATGCCAAATCTTATTGTGTTGCAGTGCCATGGGTGTCTGAGCTCACAATCCCCGTGCCCGTCTGGACTGGCGCACGCACACACGCACGCACACACACACACATACACACACACACACACACACACACATCACTGGGATGCCAGGGTGCTGGATGGCTCCCAGATTTTTAGCAGATGTCCCGTATACTACGCTGCTATCAGTCACCATAGTAACACCTCTTTTCTCCCTCTTTCTGTCTGTTTTTTTTCTGTCTTTCTCTCTCTCTCTCTCTCTCTCTCTCTCTCTCTCCCCTCTCTCTGTCTCTGTCTTTCTCTCTCTCTCTCTCCCCCCTTTCTCTCTGGCTCTCCATCTTTGTAGCGCCAAGAGGAGGAAAATGGCTGACAAGATTCTTCCACAAAGGGTAAGCAGGACCAAGCATCCATCTCTTATTTCCTGTCGCTGAATGTTATTCTATCCCAATGTGCATGTTTCAGTGGGGGAAGATGGATGTGTTGTGTTCTAGTGGTGAGGGTTTTTCCTTTAGTGTTGCCTCTCAAAGCAACCAGGTTTAGCTAAAGGTTATTCACAGAGCGGTTTGTACAGACAGACAGAGGTAGAGGGGCTAGAGGGTGTTTTCTGAGGGTGACCGTTAGATGAGTCAGCCTCTCCTCACGGAGGGCACGATCGGGCACGATTTGGGGTTTAAATTGGCTCCTTTAAAATCAGGGTGGGGGGGGGTACACCTCTTAGAATGAGATTTCCTTTTTTTATTCACGCCAGGGCACCATGCAGCCACAGGTGGGTGCGGAGGCGTCGGCTGAAAGGCTCAGGGTGATGGAGCCGTTGCCGGGAGGCAGCTAACAGCGCTAGCGTCAGCGTTCGGGGACGTTTGCCACTGGTGTCTTTGGCACGTGTCGGAGATTCCATCTTTTCATTTAGCTCCAGGACAGCCGTTCACAGTACACAAAGTACAACCGTTTTGTATGTAGTGTGTGTGTGTGTGTGTGTGTGTGTGTGTGTGTGTGTGTGTGTGTGTGTGTGTGTGTGTGTGTGTGTGTGTGTGTGTGTGTGTGTGTGTGTGTGTGTGTGTGTGTGTGTGTGGGTGTGTGTGTAACTTAGTGTTGGGCAAAAGCAAGTGTGAAACAAAGAAAGGACGAAAGCCAGTGTGAGAAACGAAGCAGACGGTACACAGCGTTTTATCTGAACGGCGAGAGCCAGACACCGTGATAGGAGCGGGGCCCTGGCGCCTAAAACAGATTACTCAGCGGTGGAACACGCGCTTGTCTGTGTCGCATCTGAGTCCGCGTCTGCTCCGCACCCTGCCCCGCTGAAGGCGAAAGCAGATATAGAAGCAAGAGGACTGGCACGAAAAGAAGGATAGAGAGAGTAAAATAAGGAGAGAAGGAGATTGAATGAGTTGTAGGAATTGAATGAGAGGGAGATATATAGGTATGAGCAGACTGGGGGCTGGTGCAGTGTAGGAATCTGTGGGCGAGTGCTGGTTTTGGATAGCGTCCTGTTGGCACACCAGATGGATTGGAAATGTGGCCCTGGGAATGGCACGAATGGCATGAGATGGTGCCACTGCGGAACACTGCAGAGGTAGCCATGTTGTTTCTTTGGTATTGCAATTTTGGATGCTTTTGGTTGTTGTCACCTAATCTAGCCGCCAAAGGAGATCGGGTGGGGAGTTTATGAGGCGAGGTGTCAGCCAAACAAGTCTGGTTAAATGGACTTGTGGACTACTGGACTAAATTTACTAAATTAATTAAAATGACAATAAGTGTCAGATCAATAAGTTGCAAACTTTTTTGTACTGCCGTTTAATTTTTTCTTGTCATATTGTTTGATGTTTTAAGTGTTGGTATTATCCAGGTTTAGTCCACTGATATTGGATGTGAGGTAAATATCCCCCTCGTGACTTTCCTGCTGTTGCACCTTGTATGGTTGTTCTTTACCAGATTCGGGAGCTGGTTCCTGAGTCCCAGGCTTATATGGATCTGTTGGCCTTTGAACGCAAACTGGATCAAACCATCATGCGCAAACGGGTGGATATCCAGGAGGCCCTGAAAAGACCTATGAAGGTAACCTTAATGATGTCTGATCTGAATTAGCTTTTTATGAGGCCAGTAAATTCTGGTCAGTCCAGCAGCCTCCAAGGCACCATTGTGTAACTGCACTACTGTAGGGCAGCATCACTCAGGGAGCAGTGTGTGACACCTATACCATGAGTCCCTGAGATAAATCCATCCTGTCTAAATGCGCAGCTTAAATTTCCGCAGGCTACAAGCTCAGGTAAATGAGGCTAACTAAAAATAAAGAGATGCAGAACAGGGTCAGCACTTGGTGGGGTTTTGAGTTTCAGTGGGAGCCAAATAGAAGAGAAAACTCCAAATCCTCGTCTCTGTACAAATGTGCATTTACACTTACTGCACATCAACTCATGCGGCAGACATTTCTGTCAGTGCGACTCACCAGGCTGAGGTGAGGCTCCATATAACTCAAACGTAAGGACATTTGTAGAGACTTTGTTATGCAACTGCCGGGAAGTCATCACCATTAGTTTTGACAGCATTGAGGAGTAATGCAGAAAGTTATGAGATTAAGCCATGATCCAGAGCTGAAGCAGTTGCCATTGTGCTACAATATAAACAGTAACTGGACTGTGTAAGTGCTTTATTAGGAGGGAGTTTCCCCTCTAGGGCCTTCTATAGCATATGAGAGCAAAGCCCAGGCTGTTCATCAGTGTATTTAATATAAAATGATGGAAGGTGCTTGAATGTGCTTTGACAACTTTGATTTGCTTTCCCTTGCAGCAAAAGAGAAAACTGCGACTTTATATCTCGAACACCTTCAACCCCGCCAAGCCTGATGCCGATGATTCTGACGGGAGTATTGCATCATGGGAGCTGAGGGTGGAGGGCAAGCTGCTAGATGACGTAAGTCTCTCAACCTCTGAACATTTTTACACTGTGGAATCCAAAAACTCTGAGTGACAGCATAGTATTGCCCTTTTAAGATAGTTTCCTTTGATCGGGTGGGGATGTTTTGGACTCTTGCTAAAGTGCAGAATTGAGATGCAGCATGCACATTGCAAGTCATATTTCATCGCTGGTTAATGGAAGTGTGCAGCACAGACAGCCACTCGTTCTCTGTGGCGTTTAAGATTTGTGGACGTTGTCCTTCCTTGTAATTTACGAACAAATCGATCCTCCCGCGTCCGCCTCGTCAGACCGCCATCGTAAAAAATGCCTTACCTTGAACTCTCCCAGTGGAGGGAGACTTCACTGAAGCACTCTTGTGTTGATATAATGCTCATATAAGTCTCCGTGTGCATGTCTCCTGTTGCACACGCACATACACTCCACTCACACATATGATCTCATATCCTGCCAATGGCAAGTATGTGGCACCCGATTTAAATGTGCCCCTTTTGACTCTCGCCCACAGCCCTTTGGCATCCCCCCTCCCTCCCTGGAGGAGGTTGCATTATATTCCCCCTGCCGTTCAAATATGAAAATTGATAGCTCTTTAAACAGTGCAGTCGAAACCATGCTGAGCCTCGCTCCCTGTTTCTCTCATTTCGTATGAGAGGCATAAACACTGGTAATGATTAGTTCTAGTGTGTGTTTATACTTGGCCCGCAGTTTCTTGGCCAGAGCCGAGGAAGAAGGGAGGGGGGGGTGATAGATTGTTTTAATAGACCCATGCAGCCGAGAGCACTTCAAAAAGAGGCAGCGGCGTAATGTCACTCCCTGTCACGCCCGACTTGACTCTGCGGACGGATTCGGCCGCCACCACACCGACTGTGCACGTCGGCCAGTTGAGGTTTCCATAATAGTTGAGGCTGTTTGGAGATGCCTCTGGAGGAAGTGGACCTTGCAAGGGAGCACTGTTAGTGTCTCATGTGGTTTCCTCTGGCCAGACCCAAGTGGGGCTGTGGTTCCTACTTTTGTAGTGATGGAGAGAATCGTCTTTGTTATAGCCTCCTAGCAACAGAGCAACAGAGTTTTGGGATTTTTTTTTGTCCTATTTTGCTTTCCATATAATTTCTCAAATGAGTGTTTTTACAGTAGTGCTGGAGGTTTCAGAATGTTTGTTAAGTCTGGAATGGAATCGTTCCAGAGTTATGTGGACTTTGCTAAGGGCAGTTGTGTAAGAAAACCTGCACATCGATGAATATGCACTGGAACATATTATGGATATGGAACATATTATAGATATGGAACATATTTATTTATATAAGTTCAAATTAGTGTATAGTTTGGCATGGCTTGTTTTACCATCCTTATCTCTTTTCAAACCATAGCCTGGGAAACAGAAGAGGAAGTTCTCGTCGTTCTTTAAAAGCCTGGTCATTGAGCTGGACAAAGACCTGTATGGTCCAGACAACCACCTGGTGGAGGTGAGTCAAGGTTCTTCTTCATGACTAAAAAAAAACTGTCTACGTCTCCCATTCCCCCTATTCTTCCCTAGGAAAATTGGCCTCTGTAGTGATCAGTCTATTCCCATTCTCACCCATGCTGCTCTGTAACACCCTGAGGCCAGGCAGCCTTCAGCAAATCAGCTATCCAGTCCCTCCAGGATCTCCAGGTTTGTTGTGATTATTGCAGCCAAAAGTGACTGAATTTGCTGTGGGAATTCTCAAAAATTGCGGTTAAAATTGCAGTGATTGTGAGGTTTTTCTGTTCAATTTCCTGCGGGAATTCCTTAAAAATTGTGATCCCACCAGGATCTTGCGAGGGGTTTGTTGTGATTGTTGCGGCCAAAAGTAACTGATGTTGCTGCGGGGATTCTCAAACATTGCAGTTGAAATTACAGTTATTCTGAGTTAAATAAAATCAATCGCAAGTAATGCAGAAATTCCATGACTTGTGTTGTTTTGAGGAAGTATTGCAGTAATAAGAGAAAATTGCAATCCGCAATTGCGGAAAATCCTTGAATTTGCATTGTGTAACTTTTGTACTTGTGTAAACGCAAGGACACTAAATCCCGGAGGGACTGCCTATCCAAAGGTGGTTGACTTGCAGGAACAGTTTCCAACTAATGTAGGCCAGCTGGAGTCTTACCAACCACAAGATAGAGCAATAAACCCAAATCCTTTGAAGGTCTGCGCTTGTCACTTTGTGTCGGGCTCCAGGGAGAGCAGGCCTCTGCAGCCGTGTTGACTATGCCCCACTGTGGCCCACTGACCTCTCCGCAACCCCTCTCTCCCATCATCTCAGTGGAGTGTGTTTGACCAATATGTCTTAGTCATGACTCACAGGGGCAGATGCACTTTACACGTGCACGCGTTAGCGCCCGTTTTAGGCGTACTTTCGTCGCAGCATGCGCCTAAAAACATGGCATGGTATGTACAAACAGACCGCACACGGCTAAAAAACGTATTCTGCCTGTAAATGGAGTGCAGAATGAAAGTTGCGCTCTTCTGACTTATGCATACAGTCGTGAGAGGGTTAAGGGAAAAGTCAGAGTTTTTACCCATTCCTTTGTATGGAGGAAAACTGCAGGGGACGTCTGTTTGGTTGTAAAATCTTTTAAAAGCAGGTGTAATCCAAATTAAGAGTTAGATGCATGATTGGGAGACATTTCCAGAAACAATGGAATCTGTATTTTAGTACTTTTGTTTGCCTTTCTTGCCATGTCTTGCTTTCTCACTCCATCCACTTCCCTGCCTGCTACACTGTTGAATTTGTTATAGCTGCACAAATAGTCTGAGTATTGTTTTTTTTCTTCTTTTTTGAGTGGTGTATAATTACTGCCCTGTATTATCTCTCTGTTTCATGACACATCATTAGCATGTGTATCTATTTCCTGATCGCTAAACTGTTGATTCCTTTTAATGTCGACCGGCGGCTCCATGATTCCATTTAAGTGCACCGCTGATTGAATGATACCATTCAGTTGCGGGCGTTGCAAATTACGGTCATAGGGCGGTGATTTACATGAATGCGTTGATTACACGATCAGCTGCCGTTTTAGAACATTCAACATGTAATGACAAGGCACGAACGCATTCTGCAGAGTGGCCAAGTTTTTATTTACACTGCGCTCTCAAATGTACGTACATCTGCCCCATAGTCTCTCAGTGCCTTCCCCTGTGAATGTTAGTGAGCTGCCCCTTCATTTCACTTAAAGTGTAAAGAGTTCATCACATGTGTTTAATGCATGGACAAATGTCTATGCATTAAACACATAAGAGTGGACCAGTAGGACCAGTAATTATTAAAGCGTAAAATGACAAAATATTGGAATACAGTTTAAGCCATATTGCTTGCACTTTGTCTCCTCATAGATGAGAAAGTGTGTTTGAGTTCTTGCTAAATGTTTACATTGTGTTAGGGGGTGGCTTAAATTCACATACAGGCACAATATACATTAGTAAATGTTTCTCCATAAGAATTAACCGATTTTGAGGAGAGTTATCACGCTTTGTCAAATGAAACAAGCTTATTTAATTTAAAATCAACTTCAGTGAAATTATTATTCAATCACAGATTGTTAAATAAGAAAGGAAAGCTAGAGTTATAGCATGAAAGACTATTCTTTCATACAAGAATACCCGTTGTTGATGCATGAGCACAAATATACAGTATGTCCTGCAGTAACATAAATACACAGCCCACACAGAGAGACGTATAAATACACACCCACCCACACACACTCCCTCTACCTCTCTTGGTGTCTCTTTCTCTCACACACATAAACACACGCACGCACATATACTCTCATTTACCCATTGGCACTGAGGTACTGTCTCAGTTTCCAAATTGGCACTGACCAACTGCTTCTGAACATGTAAAGGAAGTTCTAAACAATTTTCAGTTTGTTTGCGTTATTCTAATACACAGCACTGCAGTAGTCAAGCTTCAGATTTCATTATATTTTATATGAGGGATTCAGTGTGTCTGGGTTTGTTTGTCAGTGAGCAGCATGCCCCTTATATCTTCAAGTTCACCTAGTGTTTCTTATTGTAACATTTGCAGTCAATCTAGGAGAATATCACTTTTTCACTTAAGGCTAATTTTGCAAAGGATGCGAATGATTTAGACAGAGAGGATTGTGTACATGGCAAGTGAGTGAATGCATTTACAGTAAACTGATAGCCTTGAGTGTGTGTGTGTGTGTGTGTGTCAGTGTCCATCCCACAAAGCTGCTGTAAGTGCTGTGTTGGTAGAGACAGTAAAGGTGTTTGAATGCGTAGTGCTAAAATGCTCAGCTAGAGAACCTCAAGTGTTTCTCTTTTCAGCTGTTGGGCAGCCATGCAGAGGTAAGATCGAGGCTTCAATACCATTTTTACACTGATAAGCTCTTAGAAAATAGAGGGGCTGGGTTGGTGTGTTGGGGGGGACGGGGGGGACGACACATTTTGAAACCATTTATTTAAACCTCAATCCGTCTTTAGAACATTTCTGCATATAATCAGATGCCACGCTTGCCTCTGAAGAGCTTGTTTCCGCTACTACTGTGCTCTCTGTAATTTCTTTTCCATTTTATTTGGATACCCATGTCATTTTCAGTCACTTTCATTCATCATCTTTTCATAGGGTTATGGTTTGTCATCACATTTGTAAGGCAGCAGCATTACAGCCCAGCATGCAGTGCATCAGCTACGTGCTCATATGAGCTTCATATGAGCTAGCAGTTAGCATCAGAGGACAAGTGCAATTCCCCAGCCCCCTGTGCCCAGGGCTAATGACTGGCCTAGGAGCGTACTGGCCCATGAGGAGTATCCTCCCTGTGTTTGAGCACTTTCATGTATAGGTCAAAGGTCAAAGGTCAAATCAACCCACCTCCCCCACAGTCCTTATCCTGTTCTCTTCCTTTGTTGTCTTTTTCCATCCTTATGGCCCATCTCATTAGTTGGGAATGGAGAGTCTGTTGCCAGGAGAGAGTGGGCTTTGTGACAACATTGAATCAAAGTGTGTGTCTGTGTGTGTGTGTGTGTGTGTGTGTGTGTGTGTGTGTGTGTGTGTGTGTGTGTGTGTGTGTGTGTGTGTGTGTGTGTGAGAGTGTGTGTGAGAGAGAGAGAGAGAGAGAGAGAGAGAGAGAGAGAGTGCAGTATATCAGCTATAATAATACAATGTGTTTAAGGATGTTTTTGAGGGCCAAATGCACATATGCACTAACACAGCCTATGTCTATGATTGTATTCCTGTGTCTCTGCCTTTTGCTGAGCGTGTACCTTGGTTTGTCCACAGTGGCATCGCACTCCCACCACTCAGGAGACGGACGGCTTCCAGGTGAAGAGGCCGGGGGACGTCAGCGTACGCTGCACCCTGCTGCTGATGCTGGACTACCAGGTGAGGACACCAGAGACAGGGATACCCAGCGTCATGTCCAACAGACACTGTAAAAAACAGTCCTAAAAAAGAGTTTCTTGGCCCTCAATGCAACATTATTTTTACGACATGTCCTAAGCATTTTACAGATTACAAAATACAGCCTAAAAAAATCTCTTAGAAATTCTTGGTCTGATGGCAAGGAAGCTTGTCAAACTACACTGCAATGTTGCTTGGTTTAGGCTAGTGGTTCCAATACCTTTTTCATGGCTGGCCCCCATTTGACAATGAGAAAATAATTGAGCCCTCCCCTCTTCCCAACACCACGGTGCAAAGATTGAGACTCATATAGTCAATTACCTGTTTTTAATTAAAAAAAATACAGATGCCCATCAGCTATTGCATAGCTTCTCTTAAACATTGCTGTAACTCCACGCCCACCTGCCTAAGGGGCCCGCCCCACATTTTTGGAACCCCTGGCTTATGCACCAGGAAGGACCAAAGACAAGAACTCTTAAGAAGTTGTCATGTTATGCATATGACTCAACACTGTCTGTGGTTTTATTAAGGCATGTCGCCAGGCAGTGCTTTAATGGATAGTTTCATCTGTGTGGTTGTTTTTGTGTTTGATCCGTTTGTTTGCTTGCCCCCATAGCCTCCCCAGTTTAAGCTGGACCCGCGGCTTGCCCGTCTGCTGGGCATCCACACGCAGACCCGCTCCTGCATCATCCAGGCCCTCTGGCAGTACGTCAAGACCAACAAGCTCCAGGACTCCCATGACAAGGAGTACATCAACTGTGACAAGTACTTTCAGCAGGTGTGCACAATCACATTGTGGGTTTCGGTATCTTTCCAAGATATCTTTCCGATCTTAGCTTTCGGAGAGGAAGTCACCTTAGTTCCGACAAAAAGTCATACTTCCCCTTTACCCTGTTAGCCTACTGCCAACGAAATGAGCAGATACTCTGTCAATATGAAATGTCTTACTAGACTTTATATACCTTAGAACGTTATATATACTGAAGATATGAAGTGAGATGTGTTTAGCGAATTAGGCAGAGCCTTGTATGTTCAGCAGGTTCACTCATTGCTGTGGTGTAGCTTCTAAAGCATGTGATATTTCTGACTCAAAACAACATGAAAAAATTACCTTGACTACTGTGTGCCATTAGTTACTCCTATAATTAAACAGTGATGAATGAATGCTAATCTAACTCTGTGAGGGTGCTAACCTGAATGCTAACCTGTCTTCTGTGCGGTCAGATATTTGACTGCCCTCGACTCAAGTTCTCAGAGATTCCCCAGCGCCTTACCAATCTGCTGCTGCCCCCTGACCCCATCGTCATCAACCACGTAATCAGGTTAGTCAGATAAGTCTTTATTTACACTCTTAATTGATATATCCACAAATTCTGTGTAGAGCTATTGTAATTTACATTTGGTACAATTTCCATTCAGAACTACAGCCCCTTCTAAGTTATTAGGCGCTTTTCCACTACAGGAACTCGTTGGCCGGCACCTTTAGGCAGTTTTCCACGGCAGGAGCCGCCCCTGTAGGACCTCTTTCGGGGCCGTGTTCAGGGGCGAAATACGTACCTAGTCCTGGGTAGGTTCTTCTTTACGGCCCTGAAACTGCTGGGCGGCGCTTGCAGTGATGGTTGATGCTTATTGGTTAAACATGACGTGAGTGGATGACAACAAGCGCGATTTTTAAAAACAGTTAAATTTACCAGAGGTTAAAGAGGTACGCTGTGAATACAGCAAAATAAATTAAAACTTACATAGTTAGCTTGTTGAGGTTACAATCACTGAATGAACATAGGCAAAACACTAGCTGAAATACAGGCTTTAATTAATTATAGTGGTGCTGGTATATTCATTTACCAAGTAATTACAGCTCAACTCAAACCTTGAAGTAATTGTAACGTTATCTAGAAAATCTGTTTTAACGGTCTAGTATTATTATTGCCACTGGTGAAATATATCATATTGAGCCGCAATGGAAACAGAAAAGGCTGAATGGGCCGATTAGGGGGCCATTCCTGTAAACGTTTGCGCCACCTGGGAAGCGCCCCAAGTTCCTGCAGTGGGAAAGCGCCTATTGACACTTCAGTATGGTCTCTCAACCAGGATTCTCCATGTCACCTCATAACTGCATGGAGAATTTGCTCAGGTCTCACTCATTGTTAACTCAGATTTCCACAGTAATCAAACATAGCTGTCTTCATAGCTTTAGCAATAATCAGAATTTAAAAAATTGCAGTTGCAGGACAACTTTATCAGTTGCGCAGCCCTGCAACCACCACTGGTAGTTCATCTGGAATATGACGATCTTGTTTTTTGCAGTGTGGACCCTAATGACCAGAAGAAGACGGCGTGTTACGACATTGATGTGGAGGTGGAGGACCCCCTGAAGGCCCAGATGAGCAGCTTCCTCCTCTCCACAGCCAATCAGCAGGAGATCGCCTCCCTTGACAACAAGGTAGGAGTCAGGTCATCTGGAAACACCCAATAATTATCAGAGGTTCATGGCTATTCAAAACAGCACAGTATTTTTGCTAAATGCTACAATTTTCTACATTTAGATTTTAAGCGTAGGTCATGTTGCTGTATTTGCATGTCCATGTAGAATTGTATTGTATTGACTTATAATTTTCAGTCTCCATGCTTCAGAAGACGGAGCCTGAGTAATTTGTTGAATATTTCAGATCCACGAGACCATTGAGTCCATCAACCAGCTGAAGATCCAGAGGGACTTCATGCTGAGCTTCTCCAGGGACCCCAAAGGCTACATCCAGGACTGGCTCAAGTCCCAGAGCAGAGACCTCAAGGTAGGTCCCACATTGGTCATATGCACAGCAACATACTTCACTCTGCCTTTCCCCAGTTTGACTACATGCAAATACCTCTCTACTTCAACTAGAACTACTTGAACTTTACTTGAATGCCTGTCAATATCTTCACTTTTCTGTTTCTGAGTGACTACAGTAACACACATTTAATATATTTCAGGAAACAATTAAAGTTAATCTAGAGCACAGAAGCGGTCTACATTTCATGATCTTATGAACATGTAAGCTCTTGAGCCATGGGGAATATTATCATGGCTAGTTGGGTCTGGAGAGCAGGGGATGTACTTTTCTTCAGAGCATCCAAAACTGTTCTGCTCACAGATTCTTTGTCTCAAAATGAAAAAGGTTCTGTGTACATCTCATTCAGCTGGGATGAGACTGATCTGCTAGCTGCTGTTGAATGCCCATTGGCTCTGGGAAAGGAGGGTTCTATTAACTGATGAATGCCCATTGGCTCTGGGAAAGGAGGGTTCTATTAACTGATGAATGCCCATTGGCTCTGGGAAAGGAGGGTTCTATTAACTGATGGTCTACCTTTGGTTGCAGCTTATGACTGATGTGGTGGGTAACCCAGAGGAGGAGAGGAGGGCGGAGTTCTACCATGAGCCGTGGACACAGGAGGCTGTGAGCCGTTACTTTTACTCTAAGGTGAGACGTGCTTCACTGCAGCCTCCACACTCAGATGGTTGTACACACAAACAACAAGGGATACTGCTGGGCAACCCTCATGAACCTCTGATGTAAACTTGTCAAACAGAATAAACATATGACTTTCTTTTTAACCCAGTGTACTATGGTCCAAATGAAACAAATGTACAATAGTGATTGATAAGGTGATTTTAAATTGTAATAAAACATGCTGCCCTATAAGGAATTCATTGGGTGCATTGTGGATGTATAGGTTCAATTCTATTGAAAAATGTGTGAACACTGGTAGTTAATGTAGATTTATCAGAGGTAAAAGCTGCGATATCTAAAATTTGTTTTGGTCTTCCTTCGTGAACAGATTCAGCAGCGGAGACAGGAGCTGGAACAGGCACTGGCCATAAGGAACACCTAAAGCTGACCCTCAACCTTTCACCTTTCACCTTTCACCCCTCACCTTCCACGGGCCTCCCCCATGTCTACCATCTGTTCCGCCTGCTGCCTGGATCTATTGTCTAATGTTATAATGTGTGTGGGAGGGAACGTCACCAGCTGGTGCATACACCTGTGATCACCTTTGACCTGTGACTGGTACCCACACAAGGCCTGCAACTGTAACTTTTACCACAGCAGGTCCATCTGAGAACACTGCATCCTTTCCCTCCCCACCCCAACCAATTAAGCCCAAACTGGTATCAGTGCCATGCCTCTAGTTCAAGTCTTTAGGTGTGGCTCAAGCCAACAGCATGCTTTTGCCAGCTGGTTGCAAATGCTTGAGGACAGATCAAAACAGATGCCTACAAAGATACTGAACGTGGAGCCATCTGTTCAGTTGGCTGTACTGGATCCTCATCTTCTAGAAAGCATCTCTTCATGTTTATAGCTGTGGGGAGTTCAAATGAGGCCTCTTATTTCAAGTGTTTGGGCTCGAGCCATTGCAGTGTGTTTTTTTTTTTTACATTGTGAGCAATAAGCTCTGTGTGTTTGTATTCAAGTATTTTTAAGAAGCATGGTACTATGGTCATGGTTCTTTAAAAATGACATGTCTGACATGAATATCCTTCCTGAAATTTGAAGTCACTAAATGAAGTATTTTATGTCAGGCAGCTTTATTGAAAGGAATATTCCTTGGTTCTCCTGAAACTCAATTAGCACCACAATGGGTAGAGAAGTCAACTCTTGTTGAAGTATTATGATTGTAATTTTTAAAATTTGACTTATGTAAATGTAAAATCATGAAGGCGCATTACTAATGTTTAATATATTGAGATAAGGTGCAGTATTGATTGATAACCAGAGATTCAGCATTGAGGTGTTGAAGGACATTCTACCTTCTGTTTCAGCTCGTTCTTTTCTGTGCCAAATACAGCGCACAAAAGCCCCTTCCTGTGTGTCTGCGGGATATAACTAAGAATTACAACTCTAACTGTGGTCAACACACTCAAAATGCAAACCACATAGGTGGAGTAAATGTCAGTTACGTTTTGTAAATAGTCTCTTTTTCTTTACCTTAGACTCTTCACATGGCATTTTACTGATGTGTGTGGTGTGGAGCACACTAAGGTCTAGAAGGAAAATTGTTGCTGTATGAAGTAAATATAGCTGTTACTTTGAATGGAACTATGATGGGGAACAATCAGGTTAAACAGGGTGAAACCAAGACGAACGCCACGCAACCGTTAGGGTGTGTTGTACATACTCCGTAGGTTCACTCCCACATTTGAGTGAAAACCTTGTCAGAGAACAAGTAACACAACTGAATGAAAAGTAGATGTGCTCCTAAGAATAATGTCAGTGACTCAACGCAATGGAACAGTCATGTAATATGTTCTATTGTAGGGCACTAGGTTCATGGCCCATTTGAGAGGCCCCGCAATGACTGGCAATTTTTTTTTTCTTTTTTTTTCAAAGCAAGTTTGTGTTTGCCTTTTAGTTGTACTTGACATCACATTGATTTTTGTCACAAGAAACAGCCTGCACCAGAATTTCCTCATTCTGTAACACAGAGGAGTCGCCAAAGGGAACGGACATCAGAAGTGGAATCCTTACGGGAGCCGGCGTAGTTACGGAACAATCATGAGCCACTGTTACACCGAGTGTTGGATGAAACCACGAAGGATGTTTCTTTCTTTTTCTTTTCTTTAAAAAAATAAATACAAAAAAAAGTAATATGTAAATATAGACATTTTACACTGTAGGATGACAACTGTGCAGTTTTTGTGTGTGAAGGGGTGGGAGGTATGGGGGGCAGGGGTGGGAAGTAGTTTGGGTTCAAAAGGACCGTTTGGGGTGTTTTGGGTTGTATATTAGAGGGGAAAGGTCACTCTTTGCTGACATACAACAACAATATCATCCATGTTAAATCCCTTATTGATCTGGTGGGTTTTCTTTTGGGTTGTTTCTGGCATGCCCTGACCTGGCCCTCATATGCTTGCTTGTATGGCAGAAAAGGCCTATGACTGGACACCAGCTTGGCATCTGATTGGATATTTTAGCTGTGCCCATGTCCTCTACTGTTGCCTGAGTTGTATATGTTGGCACTTTCCTCATACTTTGATCATCCTTTTTGTAAGATAACTGATGGAAACTGAAACCCTCCTACTGGGGAAGATGGAGGAGAGTTTTTTAAGAGATTTTTTTAAAGACTTATGCATGCTGCATGGACAAACCATTCCCCCCCACACACACACACACTCACTGATAAAAAAATAAAAAAAAAGATTCCATCCAATATGACAATGGCCAGCTGCCCATAAAGATAAGGTTTGAGGCGGTTGCTATGCTAACCAATCCTAAAAGGACAGTGGAAAACGACCACCAACTTACTTGGTAACACAGCTCTAAAGAGGAGTCTCTCCACCATTAGATTGAAACCACAATCGCCTACCGTTCTAATACATGTGCTACAGCTCAGCTGGCCTGTTCAGTGGGCTATACTGGACCCTGCATCAACTGTCACACAGATGTCTGGTCTATGTGTTGGACTGTCACCATTTAAAACCTTTTTCTTCTTGACGAGCGTCAAGTAACCCATTGTTCCTGATGTCGGGGCACGTCAAATCAGGGAGCCTATAGATGTGAGTTTACTGTCCCTACAGACCTATACAGGTGCAATTATATTTTCAAGTCGAATGTCTCACCGAAAACATTGTTTTAAATAAAAGGTCACCTTGATCCACTGTCAGCAAAGAGAAAACCAAGTGAAGGAACGGCTGTTACTTTTGTCAGACAGCTTGGATGTCAATAAATAAGCGCTTGCCAAAGTTTGTAAATGCAAGAAAGCTGGAAAGAAGTGTGGTCTGATGTCTTTATTTATATGTGTGTGTATGTTGTGTACATTAGGATAAGCTAATTGCTAATATGAATAGATGTGGGGTGTGTGTGCTATATTGCACTGCTAGTCCAAAATAACAAGTCAGTCAGTTGTTTCAAAATTATCAATACAGACTGTAATGGTATTACATGGTTCTTAAAATAGGAATATTTAGTTATTCGTCAAAGCAACGCAAACCTTTAACATAATTTGGTGTCCCTTCGTATGACAAATTCAGTCTTGTGGTGTGTGTGTGTGGTGCCCTCTTGTGGCAAGAAATTTAATTTCATCAACAGTTGAAATGCTCTGTAAAGGAGGTCAGCCGGTTCAGATTGGGAAGGAGTTATTTGGGTTAATGGTAAACTTCACAAAGAGTACACTGAAAGAATGTCCAAAGATATCTTTTAAGACCCTGAGTTAAAACACAGTGTGTATATATATATATATTAGTGCTGTCAAACGATTAAAATATTTAATCGCGATTAATCTCATTTATGTCATAGTTAACTCAAAATTAATCGCGATTAATCGCAAATATTTATCTATTCTAAATGTCCCTTCGTTTATTAATTTTTTCCATCATTTTATTTTTATTTTAATGCCCTTATCAACATGGAAAAGTTGATTGGCTTGCTTTATGCAAATGTTTTATTTTATTGAAAACCAATATTGCCAAACAGGGCGGTACAAAATAAAATTATAAAGTGCACATTTCAGGTAAACAAGGACTCAGCCTATAGTGCAGTTAAACCATGGCTTAATAGTTTCTTTTTTTCAAGTTTGCTGGGAACATAGCAGTCAGGCCTCTTATTTCAGAAACAATGAACCGTAACAGTTAGGTTACCAATAAAAGGTAAGCCTACTACTTCTTTGCTTTCAGCCAGCTGCCTGTTGACATTTTCAGACAACAGTGAAGCTCGCTTCTTTTGCACAACACAACTTTTAAAAGTAAACTTTCCATTCAGAAGCTTTTTATCATCCATTTCGCCGTATCGCGCTCACCATTCACTCAAACCGTAACGTTCGCCTACTACACAGTTTGCGAGGCCAAAAAGAATGTTTATCTAAAAAAAAAAATTATAAAAAAAAATTCGCGTTAATCTCGCGATAAAAAAATTAACGGCGTTAAAATGGGTTTGCGTTAACGCCGTTAATAACACGTTAAACTGACAGCACTAATATATATATATATATATAAATAATAAACCAATGCCATGGATGACCCATGAAGTTGCTTTAAAGTGACATACTGATTATAAATTAAAATGTTATCAAAATGTCTATTAATTCACATATAAACATTTCATAAATGATTGAAACTATGTATTGTTCTAAAAGTAATTTAGTAATTTCCTAATACAATGACAGTTTATTTGATTTAGTTAAGAACTGTTAAATTTAACTGCCCATTTTTTTTAATTAAAATATACAAGACTTGACACAACAGTAACGCATGCTAATTAACTGGGCTGTCATTATGTTCTCTCATTTATTTTCTCCAGATGTGTATGAGCAGCACCTACACTCGAGAGTACCGGTAAGAGAAGGCTCCACTTCTCTCTGGCAGGACTCTCCACTCACGCCATCCACTCATGCTCAAACAGGCTCTGTATTGTGTGCTGCTCTCTTGCCGTGAGGAGGCAGGTGAAAGTCTTCTCTCTGGTGGGCAACATGTCCGTCCAACACTTCCCCCCGCCTCGCACACAGAGACCCTTTCAATCACCTCTCTCCCTGCCTGCCAGACTCACGTCCAAATCCACCAGCCACAACAAAGGCCTAGTAGCAAGGAGGTGAGGAATGTGTTTCTTACAGAGGGGTGCGTGCTCTTGCTCTTGCTCTTTCTGTGCTCTCTACTGTTTATCGCTCCTTCTACAAAAGTGTTGAGAAGAGAACGAAAGGAATGGGGGGGGTTGCGGGATGTGTGAAGGGAGTCATTTGAGAACCGCAGCAGTAGGAAAAAAAGGTTTGCTTTTCCCTACGCTGGAACCTAGCCAGCCAGCAGGCTGCTTCGGCTAGATGCTAGACACTCTGAGCTAACTCTGTTCCTCTAACCTCCCCACAGACATGTGCACTGAATTTCAGCCTGGCGCTGGGAGGCCCTGCTACCTTGGAGTGAGTGAGAGTGAGAGCAAAAAAAAAGAAAAAGAAAAAAAAAGAGATGAAGGGGGAAGGGGGAGGGAGTCTGGGAACTTCAGAGAAGAGGGGGGGGGGCGTTAGAGGAAGAGGGAATTACAAGAGATACATTCAGAGGGAGAAATCGAGAACACGGGTAGAAATTAGATGACAGGAGAGAAGAAAGCCAGAAAAACAGGCCGTGTGTGAAAAGGACTGTGTGATATAGCAGTGGGGGGCCAGTCACTGCCAGGCCTGGTAAGATACTCACTGTCCCGTTTACCGTACAGACGGCGCTTCAAGGCTTCACTCACACAGCTCTGCAGACACTCGGCCTGAGGAATGCACTGTGTGAAAACCACACAAGTTCACACCTCTCTGCTCCCATCCGTTAACCAATGCCGACAGCGCTCAGTGAGGGGTGCAATGCAACTAGCCACAACGGTATGCCATCAAGCCCTGTAATGTGAAGCGTAGCTTTGATGTAAACTGATTCTGAAAGCAAGGATGTCCTGAAAAGTTAATAAATGAATCATCACGTTAAAGTGATTAACCCTCTGTGAGGTCACACAGTGTTACTATGGGTTACATACCATCATGCCACCGAATTCAGATTCCCTTTTCAGTGAATTATTCCTGGCATTAAAACTGAGAGAAATTAATAAATAATGTGCTGTATTCACTTCAGCGCATGTGTTGCTGTGAGTCTGCCCCCCTGTGGGTTGCAGAGCGAGGCTGGGGGGGGGGGGGGCAGAGGGCAATATTTCACACTGCCTTTCCAGTGAACCCCATCTGTGCAAACACAGGAAATTGAATCGGCCTCCGGCGCGAGCCAAGGATTACGGCTGAGGAGGGAGACAGCGGGTCTCCAGTCGCGGTGTGACGGCAAAGAGGCTGGAGCCACTCATCACAGCCCTCTGGTGTCACGTATCACACCGGCACTCCGGACAAAACCCAGACAAGGCTGAGTGACTTCCTAGATGCCAAATCCCCAAAGGTATGTCACTTTGCAATATGTACAATTGACTCATCCATGTCATGACTTCCAATAGGCATATATACTGTACTTATAACTGTTTGGTCAATTTGGGTCAAAATGTCTGATAAATGAATAGATGCAATTGTTGGCGTACATGAGGTAAATGTTAATTAAATATTGCCTGAAGTAAGACTGCTGAGCTAATACAGAATGCATACAAGGGTAATTAAATAGAAAATGTTAAGAGTTAAGAATATTATATAATCAAATGGAAGTATCTGAAGATAACACGTGTTATGTGACATTTGGTGAAAGATGTTTATGTCAGTCACACAAAGCACAGATTCAGATTAATTAATTTTTTTTATTACACTTAAGACATGGCTTCATTCAAACTTCATACAATCAGGTACACGAATGACAGATCCAAAGGCTCAGGGCTGTCTCACAGCATTAAGGAAGATCAGATAAACACAGCTGACCTTTGCCAACAATCCCCCACCCAGCCTCATGTACAGCAGGAGAAGGCAGCTCCTTTACTGGCACAGTGAGCATACATTGTTACCATGGCCTGAAACGCTTTGTTTTGGCCGTCCCTGTTCATTTTAACATTGAAATATGTGCTGTAGTACAGCAGAAAACTTGTAAACAAGCAAGCTTTTCTGTTGGCAAGTTCCAAATCACCCGGCACATAGTGTGCCAGAGGGTGTGTACATGGCATCATGTGACTCATCCCAGCATTGAAATGTTAACAGTTCTCCATTCAGGAATAAGGTCGGATTGACTGTCTTTAAGCAAGGCAAGTCTGGGAAAGGCAAAGCAAGTCATTTTGACCCTGGTCCCAGGCTCACCGGGGGTGGGGGGGGTGGGGGGTCCTTTCGCCCTGGTGGGCTCAGGTGCTGTTGGCCTGCTCCTGCTCGAACAGCGCCATGGCCAGGTGGGAGCGTGAGGCGAGCCCCTCCAGGTTGCTCAGCACACAGCGGTGGTAGATGTCCTCGCTGAAGCGCGGGTTGCAGGTGCGGCGCACGTACTTCTGCACCAGTGCCGGCTCCACGGCACGGAACACGTGCAGGCCCGAGTAGCGCACAAACACGTCGTACACGTCCATGCTCTCCAGCAGCTCGTCGTTGTCCAGGATGTCGGCGGCCATCTTGCTGCGCGCCGCCATGTAGTCGGCGTTGTAGAAGCAAGCCTCCTCGAACACGTGCCGGTCGAAGTGGCCGTCGCGAAGCGCATCCGGGCCCAGCGAGGACGAGGAGGCCGAGGGCTGCTGGTCGCGGTAGACCAGCGCTGGGCTGTACTCCTGGAAGTGGATGGGGAAGAACACCTGCCAGTTGCTGATGGCGTTCATGCGGCACCGGTTGAGGAAGTCAGCATTGACTTCTGTCCACACTCCGGCCAGGTAGAAGAGCGTGTCCACCGGGTGCTTCTTGGAGATGATGTCCATGAGCTTGACCTGCGAGGGCACCTCCGTCTTGACGCTGATCCAGGGGATCTTCACGTCGGCGTAGCGCTTCTCCACCTCGCTGATCATGGCCTTGGCGCCAGCAAACACGTCAGTCTGGCTGACGCGCTGCGCGTCGAAAGGGTCGTAGACGAACAGGAAGGTGAGCAGCACGTTGTCGTGTGTGTCCAGCGCGTTCATCACGTACATGTCCAGGAAGTTGCCCACGTAGTCCTGCTCGCGGGCTGTCACGGGCAGGATGACCTGCACGCGCGTGGCCTCCGTCACGTAGGGCATGGGGATGATCTCCACGGCGCTCAGCGGGCGCAGTAGCCCCACGCGCTTGGCAATCACCTGGCTGTGGCCCTTCTGAGTGTAGGCCTCCAGGGCCAGGTCCAGCTGGTACTCCATGCCACGCGTGGGGTCGAAGCGGCGGTAGCCGTTGAGCAGGCGCCGCTTGCGGAAGCGCAGCTGCGGCTGGTAGCGCTCGTTCAGGCGCTCCACGGCCGTCTCCAGGACGGCGCTCACGTCGGCACGGTCGGCCCCGCGCAGCTCGCACTTGGGAGCGCTGTCGGCGCACGAGTAGATGTGGTCCTCTGTGAAGTACTCCCAGTTGATGACTTCAAAGCGAGTCTTGGGCCGGAAGGGAGGGTTGATCCCTACGGGCCACATGGCCCCAGCTTTGCCATCAGGGGTCAGTTCACTCAGATTACTGATCTGGGCCTGAGACAAAAGACAGGCTTTCAGTTTCAAGATATCTCAGGTGCCAAAATAAACACATTACTATTGAATGAGCATCCAATTATAAAAACACAGGACAGTATGTCGCATCTTTAGCAGATTTCAGCAAAATGATAATAATAAAACATAATAAAACATCAAACAAACATCAAACATAATTTTTGCACAGGTATATTGCAGTATGAGAGTTTACAGAGGCCATGGGATTTTCTGGCAAGTAGTGCTGACCCTATAATGATTTTTAATGAATTACTTATATTATGTTGAATATCATACCAGAAAAACACAGATGAAACCACACTGAATTTGCACATGTGGGCCACTGATTAATGCACTATTTACTGAGTGTAAATACTGGACTATACTGTAACCTCTATGTAGGTTGTTACGTGGGGAGCCGTATTGTGCGTTTGTTCTCCCTACCGCTCTCTCTCTCCCCCTCTACAGGTGACCTGGTGTCTAATTGGGCTGCGTTTGTGGGTTGGCCTTCGTCTATAAAAGACGGCCATTTCGTTCCATCGCTCTCTCTGGCTCGCTGGCTCACCCTTTCATTCCAGCCACACCCCGTCTCCACTTCCGGTCGGACTCTGCTTTGGGCCTGCTGCACGGTGCTCCGCTGGCGCCCTGCTTTAGTCATTGTTTGTTGCTATTGTTAGTTTGACGCGGTCTACCCGGTTGTGTTTAGCGTAAAGTTAATATTTTACTTTATGTTTACTATAGAACTGGTGGTGTCAGGTGGTGGGTTTTTGGCACGCTTTAAGTTTAGTTTAAGTTCAGAGTAGGAAGATTCCCGGAAGACTCACCACACTCCTTTGTCCTTTTGTTTGAACGGGAGTTTAGATTCCCCTTTTGATTTCTAAGCAGACTGTGTGAGGGTTTGTTTTTCTGTTTTGTTATTCCTTATGTTCACCACCACCATGTTCTTCCGTTAACTCTTGATTTATCAATAAATATATCACATTTCACCGTCACCATTTCTCTTGGCTTCTTTATGTTATGTTTGCCATTTCTTTAAGTTGATGGTATCGTAACATAGGTACATACGATGTAGGCACATGTTGCTGCCAAATATGACTAATTCATAGCAGCAGAGCTGCTGTAAACTAGATAAACAGCATGGGATGAAAGAGTGTGCTGTGGCACTATATAAATCTGTTTGTGTAGTAACTACATAAGTACACTTATCAAAATGCACAAAATGGCACAGAAAACAAGAGGCATAACTCAAGAAAAGCCTGTGAAAGAGCTGTCGACGGACTGTTCCTTGCCTCACCGTGAAGTTAACTTTGAACAATTGCCCCATTTTATGACCTTTTCAATGAGCATAATTTTGTTGGTCTTGAGTCATGAGACACACACACACACACACACACACACACACACACACACACACACACACTCAGGGCTGTGGCACCCAGGCCCTTGCTCATGAGTGGCGCTGGCACTGAGGGGACATTATTAGGCTGCTCCTGCCGGTTTGACACACTGGCTGGCTGGCTCAACAAAACCAGGGGGCCGACTTGATGTTCAATGTAATTTATTCGTCTGGAGACATCCGCTCATTTCCTGTCGCCCGACGACACTTTAACTAACACGGGCGCGAGAGCAGGAGCAGCGTGTGAGTGAGGGAGTGTGTGAGTGAGGGAGTGTGTGAGTGAGGGAGTGTGTGAGTGAGGGTGTGTGTGCGTGAGTGTGTGTGTGTGAGGGAGCGTGTGCTTGAGGGAGTGTGTGTCTTTCTCTCTGTGGGCTGAGCCAATAAACTCTGGCCTGAGCTTCACTGACTGCTGGCCCCCAGAACTGCCCCCATTTTGAAGAGGAAGACACTGTGGAGTGTCTGCTTAAGCCAATGAGCTCACAGTATGGTTTACATGAGAATGTTTTCACTATGAATGTGGAGTGTTGAGTATGATAGAGACACTGAATCAAGTCCCTGTTGTCCCACAATATGACCAGCCATTCTTTCTATTTAACCTATATGTAAAAATTGTGATGCATTGGGGAGATGCAGTTCTGTGGACAGCCCTGTAAGCATAAAGATATCCACCCCCCCTTTACTGCAATCCCTAATTGGAAGGTTTTTGATTCTGGAAAGGTGCACACACCTACAGGGACTTTAAAGTTACCTGCAATCCAACATGTGCACTCATTTTCTCTACATGAATTCCATTCAAACACTAGAACACGCTCATACTCAATTCAGGGAAGCTATCTCAGATCTCAGCTCAGGGCAAACATTCCAAAGTCTCATGGAATGTCATGGCTGACGGAACAAAAAAATGAACCGCTATCAACAAGATTTTGCTACTTTTGCTTTGTTTCTTTAGCTTCAGCAAACCAGTCCTCATCTACAAGGCCAATGTGTTTCCTGGATCAGCTCCTAGTTTAGATAAGTAAAATAAAGTCTTGTGTATTATATTCACAAATATTCATATTATATTTAAGCTACTGACTTGAACCCAGAAAATTGGGCTGAATACCTATGAAACTGTCCAACTTTAGCTGCTCTATTCAGTTGATCCTAGATGTATTCTTGACGAGGAACTGAAAGAAGAGGCTGGAGGAGGCTTCAGGTAGACCATGGGGGCACAGATCACTGAGAGAGACCTCTCTTGGTCTCCTGATATTGGGGAGATGATCCGGGGACTCCTGGAACTCACCTGAAGCTGCTGGATCTGAGCGTACGTCCAGTCCAGCTCAATCTGGCTGAAGCGCTTGTGCAGGCGGTACATCAGGCTGGGCTCAGACACTGGGTGAACAGTGAAGGCATTCTTGAACTGTGGGCTGTCCTCGCGCTCCGGGTCTGCGTTCTTTCGCAGCTCAAAGTAGCGGTATGTCATCTCCTAAAGAACATAAGAGAAGTGTGTGCTTGAGGAACATTTCAAGGAACAAATACCATGACAGTGTTTGTAACAGAGAATATATTCATTACCCACATTATAAAATAATATTAAGACAACACAAGCTTCAGATCATTTCGCTATGAAATGTAGTCAGTTGCTATTTATCGAATTGTCAAACACTGAATGAACCGTGAATGAACTTGGCATGAATACACTTATTTCAAAGTGGGGCTGTTGCAGCAGGGGATCAATAAATCTCAAATAAGGGACAAAATTCTGCCTGTATCCCGCTGATTTCATAAAGAGCTTCAGATGAAGCATGGAAGAGAGAGAGCAAGCAGGAGAAGGGGGGGGGGGAAGCACTCTCAGTGAAGGATGAGTGCCCCCCTTGAAATATGGTCTGTGTCAGCTCTGCCTGGGGTTTGCACCTCTCCATTCCAGCTCTGCATGGATTCATCAGACAGGTGAAGCCCCGGGCGAGAGCTCAGGAGGAACAGTCATGAATCAGACGGAATGCAGACAGAGCAAACACTGCAGCGACTCTTCTTACTGGCGCAGCACGGAAACAAGGCTAATGTTAGTCCGTTCATTTCATCATCTCAGGGAAAATGGGCAGCTACCACGTAAATGAACACCATAATGACAGAGTACTCAAGCTTCTACTGATAACAGCAGTTTATCACAAAATAAGTACAGTGTTAGTGAGAGATACTGTATTTAAGTTACAAAAAAAGGCAGTGCTACACCGCACAACATGGCTGTTGTTTATGGCCTTCATCTGTGTCAAAATCTGTATGCATTTTCTGAGAAGAAAATAAATAGCCACACTATTAGCCTATCTTCACTAATCTTTTTTGCTTCTTTACCTTGTCTCTCCTCTAAATGTCCCTCTTCAGGGTAGTCCAGACAGAAGTAATCCACAGGGAAAACAACGAGGACTGTGTGACTCTACAGCCCTGGAATGGTGACACACTGGAAAGTGGAGGTGGTGGAACAACCCCACGCCTCGTGTAAGATGTGTGTTACTTTATTTTCCAGCCCTAAACCCTGACGTGGCTGATGTTATGAAGACTGTTTTTATGATGCTGTCTTAACAGGGGGAGCCTTATGAAAAAAGTAAACTACGTTTCACCACAGTGGAAAAGTAGGTACAAACCCATGAGTTTTACCGTCAGAGAAGGCTCGTAATGAATCTCAGGTGCATGGCCGTAGTGGTTTCGAGTCTGTCAGCATGAGTCAGGAGGTCATTGCGGACCCTCTAATCAGGCGAACGTCAAGTCCCATCCCAGCTTTACAGAGCATAAGTCACTAAAGACAGGAAGTCATAACTTAGGCTAAAGCACCATAAGGGTCTTTCATTAGGATAAAATAAGAACTAAAGAGCACTAGATGAAATGAAGTACAGCCTTGTATACCAGCTTATTCTGAAAGGGCATCCAGCTGGCTAATATCTCGGTAGCCATTTCATTCCAACAAATGGAGAAATCCCTATACACACTAGGCTATACTGGTGAGTAAAAGTGTTTAAAAAACAATATTTCTGAGGTATCTTTGCAAAATGATGCCAGTAGACAACTGGCCATATGAAAAGACAGAACCATGCACATCAAAGTGCACTGCGTGTGAAATTAACCAATTTGCCTAGATCTCTAGCTCTCTTCAGTATTATCTTAGACATCTATTTCCTCTAAAGTGAATAGTACAATCTTGACACAGAAGTACATTTACGTAAACGTTTCTAGATGTTATCATAATACAACAGAACCACCCATATTATGAATTCTGTAGAATCACTAGATGCATGTGGTGTGGTGTTCTCTGAACACAGGGCATTTAGTCTGTCATGTTGTAGCATAGAGTTGTGTAGATTCCTCGTCTCTCCTACTTCTAGCTACAGTTGCCATCAAGGTCACCTTAAAATCTCTGGTTGAGATAGAAACCAGATCAATCACATCATGATAAATGGACAATGGAAGCACTCACTGCAAGATGTCATCGTTAGGAGAGGTGCAGATGTGGGAAGTGACCCCCACCAAGGCAGAGACAACAATAAAGCGTTACAACACCGCTAGACTCAAGGGCCCAGAAACATCCAAGAAATTCACCTTGACCCTAAAGAATAAACTCCAAGTACTCTGTAACATCGGCAATGGCATGGAAGCAGAGGTGGAAACAATCTGGAAAACTGTCAAGGAAAGCTTTTAACATGCATGTGCAAGACAAGATCTAGATCCCTGGAGCGTCTTGGACACTGGTAGAAAGAAGGAAGAGGCTGAAGGAAATGAAAATGAATGCAAAATCTGAAAGACTCAGAGAAAGAAATTCACTGGAATACTCTGAGGTCAACAAACAAGCGAAAGAGAGAAAAGAAAAAAAGGGAATACCATGAAAACCTAGCTATGGAAACAGAACAAACTACAGAAAGACGAGAAATAAGTCAAGTCCACCGAACCACCAGACAACTTGTGGTGTGGGGTGGTAAAGGACAAAAAATATGGATGATGGACAGAACATTTTAAAGAAGTCTTTAACAGACCAGAGCCTGCAGAGCTGGCACCAACAGACCAGCCACCTACAGATGAACTGGATGTCGACTGCACTCTCTCAACAAAGAAGAAGAGATCCTAAAAGCACTACAGAAGATGATGTGCAACAAAGCACCAGGACAGGACAACATCAGCAGTGATGCGCTTAAAGCGGACACAAAGTTTGCAAGAGAATGGCTCCATAAACTATTCATCTGGAGTGCAGAATACCAGATAACTGGAGCCTGATTGAAGGCTAACTGAATGCTAAAACTGGAGAAGCATCAACCTTACTATCAGTACCAAGTAAGATATTCTGCAAAAGACTTCACATGAGGCAGGCGATGCTATCAACACTAACGTAACGACCAGGAAGGGCTGCATCGATCACATCTTCACAACATCATTGAACAGAGCATTGAGAGCAACAACAAGGTACACATGAATACTTCTGGATGCCCAAGCAAATTTGTAAACCTCATCATAACATTCTACAACAACTTCTCGTGTATCATCAGTCACAATAACAAGCTGACAGACTGGTTTACCATCACAATGGTGTTCAATAAGGCTGCAGCATGTCACCTATGCTCTTTCTAGTGACAATAGACTGGGTAATGTACAAGACTGTTGATAACAAACAGAGGGATACGGTGGACACTGACATCGATCCTTGATGATCTGGACTTGATGCAGATGACATAGCATTTCTGTCCAGCACAAAACAACAACTGCAATGAAAATCTATACGTATACCAGACGGTTAGGTTTGAACATTAGCAGAAATACATCTCTCAAAAACAAAGAAGTAGATCAGTTCACCCAGTGTAGTAAGCAAAACCAGTGCCACAGAATAGGACATCACCAACAGATAACAAAAAGCAAGAGCCACATTTTCCCAACTACAAAAGATATAAAGATCAACGAACATCAATGAAAAGACAAAACTAAATGTCTTCAAGAGCAGTGTCTACTATACGGAGCAGAATGTGAGTGAGAGAGACAGTCACCGACTATCAGTCTTTTAAACCTGCAAAAATATTCTATATTTATATTCTATTCTATATATTCTGGCCAGCAAGAATATCAAAAGAAGACCTACTGGAAAGAGCACAACAGACAGCAGTCACAACACAGATCAAACAAAGAAGGTGGAAATGGTTAGCCCTCACATGGACACCAGATAGAGGGAAAAGGAAAAGGGACAGACATGGAGACATGGAGGAGAACAATGGAGAGTGAGGCAAAAAAGACGGGTAAGACCTGGGCAGAATTGGGCAGACCTGGGCAGAACTGCCACAGAAAGAGAAAGATGATGCTGCTGTCAGCCTTCAGGTTTACCACCCACTTCAAAACTTTTCCAGGACTTTTCAAGGACCTTTAATTCAATTTCCATGGCTTTTCACAATCTACAAGTACACAAAACGGCATTCTTTACTCAAAATGTTAGGCCTAATTATGCATAACTGCAGAAATGTCCTTGATGAAACATGATTCATGGAAGAGTATGACATTCATTAGATCTCCATACGACAAAATCTAATTTCATGACTATTCAAAAACCTTTCAAGAATTTACTGAATTTCATGACTTCTCCAGGCCTGGAAAATGGGATTTTAAAATGCCATGACTTTTCCAGGATTTCCATGACCGTGTGGAATGTGTCACATAGGCAGGAAGAGGATAAGTAAGTAAGTAAGTAAGTAAGTAAGTAAAAACTACATGCATCAAATTGCCACGAATCCCCCAATCCTCACCTGGTGCACCTCCACACAGCTCAGACCCAGGTAGTCGATGATGCAGCGGCCCAGCCACTCATCAGGCCTGACACTGAGGATGTCGTTGCGGCAGGAGTCCAGGTGCGGCTGCAGGCGGGCCAGCAGGCTGCGCGAGAGCAGGTAGCCGTAGCCGCCGTGGCAGTAGCGTGACCGCTCGTCGCCGCCGATGAACTCCTCGGCACGGCCCATGTACAGGTCCTGGCCGGCACTCAGGTGTCCCACCAGCTCCATGATACGCTCGGCTTGCGTGTACGTGTCGTCCTGCGCCAGGTAGAACCAATCGTAGTCGTTGCCATGGTGCTGGTGCAGGTGACGCACCGTCTCGTACATCAGCCACACGGGCCGGTCATCGCCATGGGTGACCACCGACATGCCGTGCGGCGCCTTGGCACTGCGCAGGCCCGTGAAGAAGAAAGTCCGGTGGAAGTGGTGCGCCACCGTGCGGTTCACCGCTACGCCCAGCGTGTTCAGAGTGGCACGAGACGTCAGGATGCCCACAAGGAGGCGCTCTCTGATGCCCAGCTCTGTGTGGATGTAGCGCGTCCTGTTCCGAAAAGGGAGGCACAAACATAAGCAAGAGGGATTAATATCCATGTTTACATGATCATGACCACAAAGACCTTCATGTCAAGCCTGAGGCAGCTTCACTTCGGACGCACTCATATTAGCCTATTAAGTCCCCTCTTTGAGCTCTTTCACTTAAAAAGTCACTGAATGAGTCACCCATTAATTTTGTCGTACACATTTTTATGGTGAGTGGGGCAGCAACACAGTGCAGCTGGCCCGCATTTTCTGCCCCTGAACAACTCTTTTAAAGATAATGGCTGACACCAAACACCCTGGAGGTTCTGTTACTGTCTAGCATCCGGCCTATAAATTCGACCTGGAACACATTAAAATTCCCATCACTCGAATCCACATAAAAGGAGTGTTTGTAAACGAACATTTGCTGTAAATGAATGCAGCAGACAGTCTCAAAGCAATGTGGCAGCACAACATGCCCTGACTGGGCCTGTCAAAGGCTACTCTTCCACAAGTGCACAGATGGCTCTGTTTGAAAGGATGTCAGTGGGTTTTGATGTTCCATCTCAGCGATTAACAGGCCACCTAAGGATTTCTGTCTGAACTGAACGACTCACAAAAATCAATCTTGTATGTGTTGATAATGTTTTAAAAAATGTAGTACTGAATAATAAAGACAGTGTTCATGTATGTTTTCTTGCTGGAGCTGGTAATGTTCTTTTTTTTTAACTGGTAAGACTATCACAACAACAGAGATACTAAAAGGGGGCTTATCATGCCCATTTGAGTTGGTAATCAGATTAAAATGAGAGGGTCCAGACAAAGTAAAGAGGACATTAGGCTAGATTATTTGTAACTCAAAGCTTAAGATAATTTTACTTTATCAACCATTTGTATTGGGAAATTGCAGCGCCCTGGGTTTTGGTAATATTGCAACACAGGCTAACGGCTGTTTAGTGGTGAGGGATCCTCCCTGAAAACTTTGTCAGGTTTCTTTGAACTTCTTTAATTAGAACTATTCTGAGCAGAAGGCAATGTTCTAAGGAAGTCTGAATACCGAATAATGAGATTAAGCTCATCAAGCTTTAACATGTATAATAAAACACACATGTGAGAATGGCCTGGCTCACTAATTTTGAGTTCCAATTATTGTGTACCAGTCCTATATGACAAAGGACCTAACAAACTTCCTCTAAAGAAATTCCAAATACCTCAATCAACTTTAATAAACAGAAAGCTTAACTGTTTCAAATCATCCATGTTTGGATATATGCTGAGACTTTATGTGTGGGGAGTCAGTGAAGAAATGGCTAAATTGGTAATGGGAAATTATTAGGTTAGGTTCAGAGTTCTGCCAGACTAACATACATTTTTAAAAGCCTGAGCCCAGAACAGTGCAATTTGGTCCACGTGTCCCAAATGTATACGTGTATACATTTCACTTGACAGTTAACATAACTCATTTAACTCAAATACATATCAGAAATACATTTGGCCATCTTTTGAAAGAGCTGCAACTAGATGGAACTTTCCAAACAAACTGTTTATATAAATCAGTGGTAATGTATATAGTAACCAGCTCTTGATCACCCATAGCAGGATTGGGTCTAATGTGTACATAAGAATAGAGTATTACAGAGCAGTATGTGAGAGAATGTAGAAATACTGTTCAAAACTGTACGGAAACTACATCCAATTTCAGCAAGTATGTTGAATACCACTAAATCTAAGAGTGTAGCCTAATGAATACTGTAGTGCCTCTCTGTGGGCCTTCAAACCTTAGACCACCTCTGTCCTCATAAAGTACTGACACTTCAGCATTCTTTCTGAAAGGTAGCTTATATACAGTCTCTAGCTGAGTCCATTGAATGTTGTACTGTTGTGATTTCAACTGGCGCTCAGGGGCTAATATAACGCGTTACTCTTTCAATTATTTGTGTTTATTATGGTCTACAACCAGATAACTCACCTGAGAACTTTCTTGTGTGGTTTGTTTGGGTCCTTGTGATAGGGTACAATACGCGGGTGAAAGTCTTCGTTTCCATCTCCACCTGCCTGTATGTCCTGAGGTTCTCTCGAATGACCGCCAGCAAATAGGCCCCCATTCCCAGGCTCATCACCACAAGTCTCGTCTGTGTCCCCCTGAGTCCATGACACCATCAGCAGACTCAGGCTGCAGCCCAAAGAAAGTCCCAGGATGAGGGGGAGGGCAGGCCGGAATACGGCGAGGAAAGATGACAGACGCATGGCGCACCTGGGTCAGCTTCGCAACGCTCTGTCAAAAACCTTGTATCAGCCTGCTTTGAAGTCCTTTTTCAGGAGAGAAAACTACGCCTTTAAACTAGCACCCAGCGCCACTCGTTTCACTTTTATTCGATATTTGTTTGGACTCTGACCAGGTAAACAATGGGGGTGACACACTGGCACCCCTAAACCCGGTGATAATGTGCCGCATCAAATGCAATCGTTCCCAAAAGTATTAACCCCTAGTGCATTACATTTACGAAACGAATGCTATTTTAAGAGAAGCGATCTTCCTATTGTATGTGACTTACGTAGCTTGCTACAAGTTCATCATGGAGAAACACTTCACGATATTAAAATTAGCTAGTATGCCACAGTACTGTCGTGGTCACATAGCCGACACTCAATTCAATGCAGACATTCAAACATCGCAATTGTTACCGGATGTTGAGAGGTCAATCAGAGCAATAGAACTACAGAGCGATTTGTTTTAAATTTCTCAGTCCCATAAAACACTTGCTTGCTGGATCCACCGTAAGGGTTCCTTTGGAAGACATTACCTCCCGAATACAGTTATCCAGAAATAAACAGTTAAAAAACGTTACCGAATCGATAGGGCTAACGTTAAGTTGAGTTAACGTTAGCTAGGGACAGTTCCCATCAGTTCCTTGTAGTCCAATTTTCATGGCGATGTTTTCTGCTTTTAATGTCGATCAGTTTGGTGATACACATCACACGATATAACATCGTTATAACATGTAACGTTTATATGTTTTGTTCCAAACACATATCTGAACCTGAAGTTACTGGTTCCCATTGTCTTCGTGGTACTGACATACAAGCCTCCTAACGGTACCGTGCACGACACAGAAAGAGAAGAGGAAGAAAAAGTGTTGTTCCCCTAGCCCTCCGTAGAAACAACATACGACCAAATAGGCTACGTTCCACTCATCAATCTGTCCTGGCCAAATGTGACCAAACCATCCGTCTACAGCTCGTACTCAGTAGTGCTAGACCTGGTGATGTTTTCGATCTATGATCCTCAAGGCAGACACGTCATCAACTGTGAGGGAGGAAAAGAAAACCCATAGCATTTTCAAAACAGGCTCCTATTCAGTACTATCCCCAATGCACAGGTTTAACATAAAAACAGATTAGTCTTGGAGAAATGTGCCTGTTTCTGGTTGATTTTGCTGTACCTGAACAAATTTAAATTGGTGGAACTTTTTAATATATTCTAGTTTGTCTTGAATGGAATTGGAAGAACACAGCTGGGAGTGTGTGAATCAATGACGAGGATCCAAACAATTTTTTTCACACTATATCACAGGAAATGTTTCACACTATATCACAGGAAAGGTGATAGTTTATAAACCTACTGTTTTTCAAACGACATAATAATTACATTTTCTGTCTTCCTTTAAGTTTCACTTTTGAGATGATTTAGATGTATAGCCCAGGGGTGTGTGAATCGGACCTTTGCAATATGTGCGTTCCTTTCCATTTCATATCTCAGTTAAACTGACTTGCTATGTCTGTGAAAAGCTTATTGATGAACCTTTTGATAAAATGTTAATGCACAATCAATATTGGCAGGTGTTTCCCGTAAATTATGCCCCTATATCTGTTGATTTCGTGTGAAACAATTGATTATAAAGGGTAACTAAATTACAGTATTTTGTGCTTAGTTGAAGCCTATGGTTGCAAGAACTATTTCTAGGCCCTCCCTATGGGGCGGAGACAAAATCTCACCGCCCTTGACCAAATATGGTATGACGATTCATCGTCTAGCCAGTGAGGAAGAGTGAAACGCGCGATTGTCACACTTGGTACAGAGTGTCCAAGATCTCAGTGACCAAGGTAAGAAACCTCCTAGGCCATGTGTAAATACATTTACAAATTCATTCCATTAGCATTCCTATTAATATTATTTATCATACACAAGTGTTGACTACAGGAAAGCTGACAGCTGACAGTGTCAGATATGTTATGACACCCTGTGTAGAAAAGAAAACTTAGCTGGCTTGCTTGCTTGGACACAAAGTGGATGTCAGTGTTGGGTGTCATTCGAATGAATTTCAGCGAAGTTAAATGACCATGCTACCGACAGATGACTGAAAGCTACCGAACACAAATTATACTCCTAGCTACCACGACTGGTTAATATTGTATTGGGTTAACTGATATTATACATATATGTCTGACATCTGTCAGATATAATGGAAAATACGTGACTCATAAGGATTGAGAATTGGAATACTGCAAGCCATGCCTGCCAGCTAACGCCACTGTTACCAGTTACAGGTAGCTGGCTGAGATACTTTCTATACAGGGCCCTGACGTTAGCTTGTTAACATTAGCTAATATTAACTGTGTTAGCAAATTACCGGTGTTTGGTGAAATCAGCTAATCATACATACATAGAAGACTAGCTGAGACCAAAATGTGTATTTTAAAAGTAAACGTAGTCTCCTACTCAGAGACCTAATTTTCTCGAGGCTGTTAATTTAGCCCGGGTGATAACTACGGTTGCTTGATAACTATCCACCATAGCTCCCGTAACGCGAGTGCTCGCTAGCTAGCATATAGCAATGCAACCAGGCCTATTCCTAGTTGTCACAGGACTTGGCACGCATTTCGAATGCCCTGCGCCATGTAGCGGTGTGTTATTTCTCCGAATAATCTCTTTGCACCCAGTGCATTATATAATATCTCGCCGGCCGTGTATTAACCGTACAGTTCATTCTCTTTGTCCAGGACTACAAGATAAACAGCTATCTCTGACACAAATAACTTTTTTTTAACGTTTTATGAAACATTGGCATTAAAGGTTGATGCGCATTATACTGATTTTGTGTGCAGAGACTCCGCACTTGTTCTATGCTCTCTGTTGGTCGGCTTAATTTTAGTCACGTGAATACAGTCGAGTGTATGTACTTAGTATTGCCAAGACTCATATGTACATTTTATCAATGCACTGTAATAATGGGAGGGCAAATACTGCAATGTCAGTGCTGTACAATATATCCCACATCCGCAGGGTCACCTATAGTGCGATATTTTTTCTCAGGTTGCTGTCCTTAGCTGCAGCCATGCCCTCTGACCTGGCCAAGAAGAAGGCTGCGAAAAAGAAGGAGGCAGCCAAGTCCCGCCAACGTGTCAAAAGGACAGACGAGGTGAACGGCGTGGAAGAACATCAAGAGAACCAGCCAAATGCAACTGTCAACGGAGGTGGGTATAGTGCCACCAGTATACTGTAGCATAAAGATATAGAAACATATATAAGCTTGTTTATATCAGTTGCATCGATTTTTTTCCTGAGTTCTAAGGACTTCGCAAACAAGCAGGAATTTGCAATACAAATACATTCTTTGAAATAATTGTACCATGAATACCTTAACACATTGTGTTTTCCAGGCCATATTTTTGTTTTCTGAAGCTGCTCATCTGACATTCAACTCTGGTATCAATCTTTCTTTTCCAACAGACGTGGCGTCACTCATAAAGGAGCTGGATGAGTTTGAGCTGCAGAAGATTGAGGCACGAGCAGTGACTGGGGTGCTGGCGTCTCACCCCAACAGCACTGATGTGCACATCAGCAGCCTGTCGCTCACTTTCCACGGCCAGGAGCTCCTTAGTGACACCAGCCTGGAGCTCAACTCGGGGCGTCGCTACGGCCTCATTGGCCTTAATGGCACAGGTACACACAGCCCTGGTAACCAAATCATAACCATATAAGATAAGCAACATGATGTCAATTTAGGTCATTTGGTTTGGACCATTTTATGATACAGGCACATTCAGACGTTTATGTGGCATAGAGATAAATGTGGTGATGTTGGGATAATGACTGGACATAATTGTTATTACACAGTGATCCATGGTCTTGTCCTGTAGTTGCAGATCTTGAGATTGATTCATGTTTGTACTCAGCTGGTGAGCTATACCCACATTTGTAAAGTATAATCCATTGACCATTGAATCCGGTGCTTTCTCATCACATACCACGATTGCTTAATTTGTCAGTTCTTTACCATTGATGGATAAATTCACAGTGGCCTTTTCCCAACAGGCAAGTCCATGCTGTTGTCAGCCATTGGTCATCGTGAGATCCCCATCCCTGATCACATTGACATCTACCACTTGACACGTGAGATGGACCCCAGTGACAAGACAGCCTTACAGTGTGTCATGGAAGTAGATGAGGAGAGGCTCAAGCTGGAGAAGGAAGCAGAACGACTAGCACATGAGGATGGTGAGTGGGAGCCTGCACATTTTCTCTCTTTCTTTCTTTTTCTCTCTCTCTCTCTCTCACACACACACAAACACACACATCTAATTGCATTTGTCAATTTTGGTTTTTCTCAGACCTTTCCATAATTGTATAATTTATAACTAAACACTAAAGCACTATTCAGTACAGTAAACAATCTGGTCTCTTTTTTGTTTAATTCACAAACTACCCTGTCCATTCTTCGAAATGTATGTATACATATAGATGATGTATGTATGTATAGGAGGTTCTGGCTTAAACTGCTGTTTGGTTCTGGCACAGCTGAGTGTGAGAAGCTGATGGAGCTGTACGAGCGTTTGGAGGAGCTGGATGCAGACAAGGCGGCAGTGCGTGCCTCCCGCCTCCTGTACGGCCTGGGCTTCACCCCAGCCATGCAGCGCAAGAAGCTCAAAGACTTCAGTGGAGGCTGGAGGATGCGTGTCTCACTGGCCAGGTGGGAGGGTGCTCCGGATCAGAATCAGAATCAGAATAGTATTTATTGCCAAGTAGGTTTACACCTACCTGGAATTTGCTCTGGTGTATAGGTGCATACAGTGAACATAAAAACATACAAACACATTAAGTACTACACATAAGAGAAGTACTTCAGATAAAACACAGTATATAGGATACAAATATATAAAAAATGTATTATAAAAAAGTAAAGTAGAAGATAAAATGCGAAATGCAGGGCAGGGGTGCAAAAGTACAGATTCTAATATGGCGGTGCAATTAATTGAATTTCAATTACGATTATGATGTCCAAAGATTATGAGAACAAAGTAAAATGATTAATATGCCGAATTTCATTTTGCAATGACACTCTCATTTTGTCTTGTTTTAGTAATCCAGCGCACTCATTTGCTTTACAGTGGTGCGCTTTCGCCCCTCCATAAAGGCCCAAACACACGCTCACTGAATTGAATCTGGTTGGTGTGACGTCATATTCGGCAAAACTCTGTGAAAACAAACAGTTGTAAAGCCTGGCAACTGACAGTGAAATGTGCGTATTCATTGATTTTCAATTGTTAAGCTTAGAACTGCCACAGGGAAATATGAAACATTGACTTTGATAGCGATTTGTTTTCACCGAGGTGCCTTCACAATCATGCAACGTTACTTCCAGTTATTCAGACGAATAAGTAGCACCACTGCTGAAATTTCACACGGTTTATTGAAGTCTATTTACAATTTCTAATAAGTAAAGAAGGCAAAATATAGGTTAACATATTAAAATGATAATAATAATGTAATATTTATAGTAAGAATGTAACTTGCCAAGATAAGACATTTTGTAGACTACACACGAGTACCTCTCTGCATATGAGCAGATGGAAAGTTTTGCCACTTTATCACTGAAGAATGCTGGACCACTGATGTGTGTGTGTGTGTGTGTGTGTGTGTGTGTGTGTGTGTGTGTGTGTGTGTGTGTGTGTGTGTGTGTGTGTGTGTGTGTGTGTGTGTGTGTGTGTGTGTGTGTGTGTGTGTGTGTGTGTGTGTGTGTGTGTGTGTGTGGTTAAGCTGACCATTAAGTGTGAGACCCAAATGCCTTGCATCCTTGTCCCTGTTAATTTTCTCTTTTCCCCTGTGTTTATCTCTATCAGAGCTCTGTTCATCAAGCCCTTCATGTTGCTGCTGGATGAGCCCACTAACCACCTAGACCTGGATGCCTGTGTGTGGCTGGAGGAAGAGCTGAAGTCGTGAGTACTTGCCCTTCCCTACTTAAATAACCTGAATCATTTACTCCATGATCATGTAACCCTTTGTTGTTCTTGGAAAGCAGTTGGCAATTATTTTGAACAGAGTGGTAGTGAAAATACTTGCTACAAATAAGTACATCAGATAAACAGGAACTGTTACCGTTTCTAAACACTCTATTTTAGTTTACCAAGTCTTGCTTTTCATCTGTCAGGTTCAAGCGAATCCTTGTCCTCATATCACACTCACAAGACTTCCTGAACGGTGTCTGCACTAACATCACCCACCTGCATCAAAGGAAACTCAAGAATTTCACGGTAAGAAAGAGCATCCAATTCTTCTTGAGTTGGGTCACAAGAGCAGCCCAGTTTAAAAAGTAGATTGCACACCATAAACTTGGTACACTCAGTGTTAGGCTTCATACATACAGACTATAGTTGTCTGTTATTTATAATATTTTTGAGTGGCAATGTAAAATGTATGCTATATTGTTTGCACATATTGTAACTGGAGAAAGTTTGTTTCTCTAATGCATTTTGGTGCTCCATGAGCCTGGTTCTGAAAGGGAAGAGGGTGTGCTGTATTAGTGAGAGACGAGGTAGCACGCTCCGGTCAAATCTCCTGGACAAATACCAGGAGTGGATGTGAGGGCCTGAAGCCAGTTGGAAGCTAATCACGGCCATAGAAGGAGGGATCTGGTGTCTTTATAGCTGTTTCTAATTATGTCCCCTTGCTGGTCTCTTTGAAGTGCAAAGTGGTAGACGCAGACCAGGATTAACTGAGTTAGAATGCCACCAGCCATTATAATGGCAACCTCTATAATTCATTATGATTGCTAACTCCATATGCTTTTTATACAAAGGCACCGCCTCAAGCATGTTGGCTCTGTGAGTGATATCTGTGCTGAGTGCTGTGTCAGCTGGTGTCTCACGAAGGCCTGTGCTGGGCTGATCTCAGGGCAACTTTGACCAGTATGTGAAGACCAGGGAGGAGCTGGAAGAGAATCAGATGAAGCGCTACAACTGGGAGCAGGACCAGATTACACATATGAAGGTGAGCAGGCCCAGTTTACAGTACAGCCGGCAGAGAAACCTCTGTCTCCCTTTCTTGCCTGTCTCGTCTGCACCCTGGGCCTGGTTCCCAGTCGGGGATTAAGACCAGCCCTGGGCTTGTCGGCAGGCTGTCCCACGACACATTGTATGCCAAGTAGACCACTTGGCCAGCTTGCACAGCTGTTTTGCCAGGGCACTTGCAAAGCGTTACCACCCAATTTTCACTATACAAATTGCCACACTGCAACACTAATGTGTTTTTTGCTTAGTCATTGCTAATATACGTTTCTTTTAATGCACAGTAAATTGCACCATTTCATCATTCACTCATGGTAATGTGAATCATTTTTCCTTCTCTGTGTGTCCTGAGTAGAACTACATAGCACGGTTTGGTCATGGCTCTGCTAAGCTTGCCAAGCAGGCTCAGAGCAAAGAGAAGACCCTGCAGAAGATGGTCTCCTCAGGCCTGACTGAGCGAGTCGCCAATGACAAGGTGAGACTGTCCACTTTCAAGCATGTGGGATTCTATTACCCAGTGTCTGTACATTCCCATCATCCTTCCCTGCAATTTGGAGCTGAATTAGTTACCCTTGAGTTGTCTCAGCTGAGTAAAATACAAGAATATGACGCAAGTCAGATCAATGATTATAAGCCATATCGTTGAAATGCAGTAGATACATGGCCGACTTACCCTCCACTCTCAAGTGGCTTTGTGATGAGGTAACATTTGGCAGTCAGATCGTGACTCAGGTAGACACATTACACATGCTCTTGCTGTGCTAATGTGTGTTCAAGCTTGGGTGATCTTGCTGACTACGTTCACTGATACTTTACATCATCTGTAGATGGCATTAGCAGTACAAAAATGTTGGTATGGTTGCTCGCCCAAGACATTCCATTCAGTGACCCCAGAACATGAATAGTCATGGGTCACGGAAAGCAGATGCGGAATGCAGAATGCTGAATGTTGTTTTCCCCCACAGACGCTGTCATTTTGCTTTCCTCCCTGTGGGAAGATCCCGCCTCCGGTCATCATGGTTCAGAATGTCAGTTTCACATACTCAGATGACACGGTGAGTTCACCACCTCATCCAGGTGTCCTTCATAGCCTCTCACCAAAAATATGTTCTCCTTGGAAAATCCTTTGTGACTCAAATACATATTAATCATTTTTCCATTGTTTCTCTTAGCCATGCATATACAAAACCCTAGAGTTTGGGATTGACCTGGACACCAGGGTGGCACTGGTGGGTCCAAATGGCGCTGGCAAATCCACTTTGCTGAAACTACTGATGGGAGAGGTAGGTATGCGCTAATGTGATTGGATGTTACTTGTGGCTGCATGACTTTGTGAAGAATTGTGATATAATAAAAAAAAATGTGTGTGGCGATTGTGATATAATAAACAAATGGCATCATGCGTCTACTTGCTTCAGCAGCTCAATAGTATCCCCTTCAACTGTACAGAAAACAAGCATGTGAACTACTTTTTTTAACTGGGCAATCAAAACAATTGGTATGACATGACCCTGTACATAAAGGGTGCACATTGAGCTGCCACCAGGGTCAGACCTCACTTCCCCCTGGACCCCTCCATTAGGGGCCTTCCTGTGTTTGCAATGGCCACTCCTTTGCCTGGGAAAAAGCAGAGGTTACCCTCCAGTTTTCACAAGATCAGCCTTTTTTTCTGCTGGCTGTGAAGACGTGAATAGGCTACTATAAGTGGAGGCAACACATCTATACTCCACATTAAGGAGAAGTATTAATGCATAGCCTACTACTATGTTCTATTCACTCTATTAAATATTTGTATTAATGCATGGCCTGCTACTATATTCTATTCACTATATTAAATATTCTATGCAATCCTGACATGTTGCAAGCGCGCTTTCAGCTGGGGTTGCGGCTGAAATTATTGTTAAATTGAAGTTATCCATAACACAATAGCTTTATATTCTTACATTTAGCCTAGGTAGTAGATCTTACTACATTAATAGTGAGTAAAGGGTAGGGTTGCAAAGGGGCGGAACATTTCCATGGGAAGTTAAGCGCGGGAATTGGGGGGGGAGAATTGTGCAAAAGTTAGCCTATAACAGGGAACTTAAATGTAGTTGAAAACAAGACTAGGCAAGCCTAGCTCAGGTAGACCCTGGATGCAGCTAGTTGGGTACATTGTCTGCCAGAAACGTAAACCTATGACTTTCTGTTGTTTTTGGACGTCTTTGTCTTTACCTAACATATTGATTACTTGTTACACTAAAAGCCATGTTCATTTTAATACCAAGTTTATTTCTATACAGTAGGCTAACTCTTTTAATGTAGTGAGAGTAGGAGGTATGCATGTCCACACAAAAGTACACCATCAACTCGATTTCTCGCGGCTGTTGGGGTCCATCAAAAAAGCGCAAGTTGTGCAATTTATCGAAAATAAAAGTAATTACTGCAAATGAAAGGCTTATTCAAAACTCTATTTCAAAGAACTATGTAATGCAGCACAAGCTGTGTTTCTTAGCAAAGGATGTAGCTAGCTATTGTAAACGAAATTGACAGAATTAATGGATTCGTGTTTTATTTTTCTCTCAACCCGACTTGATCAAATGAAAGTCCGAAGTCCTCTTGTCCGAGAAAGCACGCTGTATTTATAGTCCACAGGAACACAATTGTCTAGCTGGCAAGTGGCTAACGTTAGCATTTCTAGATCTTGCAGCATGAGCTTGGTTAAAACAACCCGATTTAATGCAAATTCAGTTGAATTTCAACCCTGCACTGGGCATTCCTCCATCACATGCAGATAATTCCCAGCTTCCTGCACACTACACGATGCTGGGAATTGTTATATATATTGTCATATATGACAAGGTATATAGGTTAGTATAAATTACCCCAAAATGTCAAGTTTATTCCCGTATATTCCCATGGAAGGTTTCCGACTTTGAATATTCCCGGAATTTTGCAACCCTAGTAAAGGGTCAATTTCAGAATCGTGTAGCTGATAATTAAACTATCTTAATTGTTTTCACATATTTATCTAGACTGTTGTATGTGTGGTTACATCTCAATTATATTGAATATGGACAAAATAGGCAACATAGAAGAAAACTATATCAAATTACGAATTTGTTCTGACACCATGGTGTTAAGGTTCATTGAAACTTATTAGCCACATATTATTATAGTGCATGAAGTGCACAAACCATTGGTCATAAACTCGACCTGTGCACGGCGTTGTCACGTTCACATGCACATTTTGTACGTTGTTAAATTGCATCCGTTTGCGGTTATGTAATTGCACAGCTTGTTATTCGCGATTGTGTTTGCAATTAGATTGATCGTGCAGCAGTGATGTTACTGTTAACTAGACATGTTTTTGGTGTATTTTTTTGTCTGTCACACACTCTGCCCTAATTTTATTTTATTTCTCGTATGTGTTTCTTTCCTCTCCTCCAAAGTTGCTTCCCACAGATGGTATGATCAGGAAGCATTCTCACGTGAAGATCGGCAGGTATCACCAGGTATGGTATTTCTGGGTCTCCTGCTGTCCTACCATTTATGAAAAAAATCACACATGCTCAGTGAGGTTGAACAGGTTAGTGAGAGTTCTGCCCTTGTGTTCCCTGCAGCACCTGACAGAGCAGCTGGAGCTGGACCTGTCTCCGCTGGAGTACATGATGAAGTGCTACCCCGAGATCAAAGAGAAGGAGGAGATGAGGAAGATCATTGGTCGGTACGGCCTGACAGGAAAACAGCAAGTGAGCAGACAGATCCACCACCACTCCATATCCACATAGTCTTGTTTATAAACAGGTTTAGAGTGTTTTCTTAATTTTTAAGCTTACGATTCTCCATAATTATTTGTACCTCTTGCTCCTCAGGTGAGCCCTATCAGGAACTTATCAGACGGACAGAAGTGTCGCGTGTGCTTCGCCTGGCTGGCCTGGCAGAACCCCCACATGCTGTTTCTGGATGAGCCCACCAACCATCTGGACATCGAGACCATTGACGCACTGGCGGAGGCCATCAACGAATTTGATGGGGGCATGATGCTGGTCAGCCACGACTTCCGGCTCATTCAGCAGGTAAAGCTGCCTGTTTGGATGTCTATTGGCAGGTTACATTTTTTTAATTCTTAATAATTTTGGACAAGATGAAATCTTAATTGTGAATGAGTGCTGTTTATCTTTGTCCAGTGTTCCTGCTCCTTGTCAAAGTGCCTGAATTCTGAACACTGTCAATACGGTGCATGTGAAGCTGTATTCCTGATGAGATGAGCTTCACACGCCTCACACAAAAATCTGATGAGTTTGCTGGTTTGGGTAATTGATTTCCATGATCATCTTCTAGGTGGCTCGTGAGATCTGGGTGTGTGAGAAGCAGACCATCACCAAATGGAACGGAGACATCTTGGCATACAAGGAGCACTTAAAATCTAAAATTGACAAACAGACGCACGATGTGTGACGCACTGGGGGGCCAACCCCCAACTCTTATCCCCTTGATGGATTTGCACATTTTCCCCTCTCCAACCCCCCCCCCCCCCCCCAAAAAAAGCGCATGAGTGAGGGTGCCGTTTATAGTGGATGTACCTGACAAAATGTCAAAGTACATTGTGGACTGGATTCCGTTGTACCATCATTACAAGGTGTTCTCTCCAAATAAACCACAATTTCAGTCATACAATGTATACAGCAACTCGTTCATTAATCAAAGCAACACTTTCAAGGTTTTTTAATTTTGCCTCTTGGGTCATAATGAGTGATGTCTTGAGTGCCTTATTTAATATTTTAATGGCAATAAGTGTCACAATAAATATGTGCATTTATAAGTGGACACTGAATTAGTAAATTATCAGGTATTAGTTTTGTTGAAAGTAGTCCTGTGTTCAAAATATCCATCATAAACTCAGAGCCAAACCCTAGAACAAGCAAGTTTGAGTCGGATGAAGACATTAACTGCGACATTCTGTTAATTGTGAATAGCCATTGTTGCCTGATGAGCCTAAACTTCAGTTCTTGTCAGGAGATCCATGAGTACCGACAGCTAAGGAATACAACCATTGCAAATACCTGCGATCAATAATGCAATAGATAAGCAGGGTTCAGGTCAGTTTTGTTTTATTATTACCAGAAAAAAAAAGGCTGTACAGTACAGAGCCTGAGGGATGTCACAAGCGATCGATAGTCACATTTTTCTATCAAAGAAACAATTGAAAATTGATGTTAAAGTAAACAAAAGGAAAGGAAGTTGAACTATTAGAAGTAGAGTACATTACCTACTGTAACCATTCCGAGGGGTTTCCGTCGCTGTGGACCTGTAACCGCAGCGTTTTGCCACCAGATGGAATGTCCATTTCTGTTGGGTCATTGCTGCCGTGGGATTGGTAGAGCTTGCCCTGCTCATAATGGTTAAAGGCTCTCACAAGATAACGTTTCTTGAGTCGGAATTGGATTAACTGCTTATCGTCAGTCATAGCTTTGTGCCTGGTCTTAAAAGACTGATGCAAGTCAGTTTCTCCTCGGGCACTGCCACTTGATGCATCTCCATTTTTAGCAAGGGGAAGGTTGACGACTACAGGTGGTTCTTGCTGGGAGTTCTGTGACGGCATATCTTCTGTGATTGGATGAAGCTCCCGGACTTGCCCTTCATCAGCTGTTGGCCAGTTGTCCCTCTGGGGAAAGTAAGACATTTCAAATTCACTTCCACCATGCTGAACAGGTGGCATTTGACTTAAACCAAACCTCTCATTGTTTGTCCTCTGCCCTCCATCATGCCAAGAACTTGCGCTTTGAACTGGCACACTGTTACTGGACACAAGCCTTTGAACAGCCCATTTACCACCGACTTGGTCATCTGGCCTGTGATCAATCTTTAAAGAACCACGCTCATAATATCCAGTATGTGGGAATGTGTGAGTGTTGGTGTCTTGTGGAGAGGAGTCATAAGCCATGCTCTGCATATTGTCTTTGAGTCTGAACAAACTTGGTGATGGATGTCGGAGGTTAGTGATGGGATCAACAGGCAATTGTCTTCCAGGTTCAGGGAGAGGTGTTGACTGATGAGCCAAATGATTATTTTCAAGCTGTTTATAATCAGGATAGTTTCTATTGATAGAAAAGTAAGGGACTGTATACACAGTAGGAACACCGACACTGTTCTTTACAGGATTGCTGGGATACAGACTGCCTGGTGCATTTTGGGTAAAGCCACCAGCTTCATTTCGAAACCGAGCATATTCAGAACGTTCAGGCGTAAAGATATTGTTCATACCTTGACTGGAATCCTGGGGAATCCTTTTTTCCCTGGGGGAGACAAGGGCAATTTGTGCAGTTTCAGGATTCCTGGATGGATGTTGAAACGTTGAGGAGCGATAGAAGCTTGTAGAACTGCTCACAGGGTTTTGATGGCGCTCAGGCAGTTCATTGCTTAGTGACATCTTGAACTGCGCACTGTTGACACCTTCTGTGGAGGATAGTTGATGGCTAGCCAGATTGGGTTGATGGCTTTCGAATTCCAGGTCAAGTCCAGTATATCTTCCAGGGTAATGAAGCTCAGAGCCACTACCTGTACTAGCTGTAGACCCATCCTCATACTTTCCATATTCATGATGGTATGGATTTGCAAGTGCTCCTGAAAAACAAACAAAATCATTCTACAACATTGGCAGAACACCAACACTATGAAATGAAACTTTAGCTGAAAGTGTAGGAGAAGTCCGGATAACATTCAACTACAAATGTGAAATGACAAATTGAATGAGATTTCACCATAATGAAGCAAATTCCATCTCTCAACCAAGAGTAGGAGACAAATCAACGAAAGCCTGAAAATCAAATGTTAAAATGTTATTAACCAGATTTAGAGCACTTTAAAATGCAAAATGCAGAGCTACTGGAAAAACAGTTTTAACAATATTCACCTCATGTTGTTGAACACCATGACCACCCCATGCATATCCAGCTGAACCATTCAACCTCACTGAATCTCACTGAGTGCCAGGTCTGCCTCTTTATAACCACTGCTGCTAATTGTGGGTTGATTGGCTGGAGGCAGCTGTTTGCACTTACAAGTGTGTAAACTGCTCAGTGTCACTAGGGGGCACTATTTATCACGCATCAATTTACATCATAATGATGTCCAAAAGCATTTTCATTTTGTCAATATTTACTGCCCCTTACCCAGTTGCGGTTTTGAGGAGATCTATTCGTATTAAATTGACAGCTCAAACTCAAAGGAGAAGAGTATTCCTTCACCTGGTAATATGAAAATGCTGGCTAGCTATGAGAAACTACTGCCTTTGCTAGGTCACCTTGGCTGCATAGCCAGCAGCACAACAAATGCTGAAGACATCAAATGGTAGAGGAACAGGATGAGGCAACCTATACCCAGAAGTGTAGAGCTGAATTTATACCACAATGCCTCAGTCCATTACGTTTCTTGATTAAAGTGCACTAGCAATACCTTTAAAAGTTATAGATTGTAGATTGGTGCACTTAGTTAGACAACCTTGTTTCCTCAACTAAAGAACAAGGAATCTTAAACAGTGAAGACACTTCTAACTTTAATCATCTAACTTTTCTAAAAACCTTTTGGATCTGTATTGTATTCAAGGGGAACCATTCAAGAACACTGCCCTTCTTGAGAACACAGATGGTGGAAAAGGTACTTTAAGTAAATGAGCACACCCTTTAGTTTAAAAATATAAAAGGGTTACTATAGTAACCCAGTTTTAATGGGCAACCATGACACCCATTTGCAAATTTCAAAACCTGGAACCTACTCCTGAACAGTTCAGAAAGACAACACAGAAACTACCCTAGGAACAGTGAACGGGCACAAAGTTCTCTGTTCAGCATTTTTGGGCTTTCTTGTAGTTCCATAGCTGTTAAGACTAGTTTTTCTCTGCTGTGAAAACTAAACCCAAGAGGTGTTCAGTATGCACTGGACCCAAATCATAGCACCTGTTTCGGTAAGCTGAGAAATTCATTGCACAATGTCTGAGGAGGCAGACAAGGTGTTGGTCGTACTTGCATTTTCAGAAAGATTGACCTTCCACTCTCATGAAGTCAATAATGGTTATAGACAAAAGCTGACAAATTAGCAAATATCACCAGACACCACAAAATAGTCCAATAGATTTCTTCTGCAAATAGAAACATTTCTAGATTTCAAAGAGGACAAAGCCATCCATATGTGACTTACTGGAGAAGATCTTTGAAACACTGATGCAGTGTGTAAGGTAAAGCACAATTTATAGAGCCATATGGAATAACCAATGATGTGCAGACACAGATATGGGTTGACAGTTGAAAAGAATGCACTTTTTTATTTTTATTTGTAAGTGGCTAATAAACATGCATACCAAACAAAAGCATTGCTTTGTGTGAAGCTTTAGAAAACAATACTGTTGTTCAGTGGATAAATCCAGGTCCAAATTGATTACATTTAGTGGTGAACAAGTCAATTGAAAGTTCAGATGATTAAGATTAGAGGACTTCAGAAAAAATATTTAGCATGAGAACCTTGGCTTGCCATTCAGTACCCAAGATAAATATAACATTGTCATTTAGCAGACGCTTTTGTCCAAAGCGACGTACAATGGAGAGAACAGTCAAGCTATATATATATATATATATAAAAATATATCCCTTGATGAGTTTGTCCAATAATGTTATGACTGACCCACAATATTTGACATGCTATACATGGAGCCAACATCCCACTCAATTCAAGTGAGCTTAAGAAAATCAATATTTTCAATAAAGGAAACATACAAAATTAGAGAAAAGCCTTTATTGTTTCATCTACACTATGAAGTCAAGCGTAGATAGATATCCATCAAGGTTTGAGTCCAGGACCTGGAAAGAACACAGAATGAGGAACAGAAGTTCAAATAAAACAATACCTACATGGCACAGGAGGTCAACTGGGAAAACCAATCCTTTTCTGTAGAGAAAAAAAGGCATTCGAATTTAAACACTCACTTCATGACAAAGCGCTCTCAAAGTCACCCTTTGACATCCACAGTTTGGTCAGCCTGGGCTTCATGTCCAGGAAAACTTGGGTCATAAGCAACTGGAGCAGCAGCAGCAGCAGCATCGGTTGGAAGGAAGTCCAGTGGGATGTAGGTGGTTTCAGAAAATACCCTTTTTCCAAGCACGTAACGATTGAAGGATTTAACCACGTAGCGCGTTTGAAAACCTGATGGCGCTGTAATCATAAGGTAGCGCTCCTGCCCTGATGAGGGACCCTCAACATCACCATAAGTGTTTTTTCCAAATCTCTGGTGACCTTTCAGCCCTAGAACAAAACAAGGGTTTCAATTACAGATATACTCCATATGTGTTTTAACTAAAATGTGAACCAACTCATACCTTCTTGAAGTTGCAGACAGCATATTTCACTTAGGAAAAGGCATATCCAAAGCAACCTGTAGAAAACATCTTGTTCAGACAGGTAATTAATTGAAAAAGACAACCTAAGACATATAACTGAATGTGTACCTGACTGTCACGCCAAGAGTCATAGTCAACATCAATGGTTTGACTCAAAGTCCCAAACACAACACTCTCCTCCTCACCACTGCTACAGCAAGACCCCAGCTTTGACTCCCAAACAACCAAGCTGGTCTTTTATAGGCACAGCGCCTCTGTCTGAATCCTAATTAACCAACTGGCTTCAGCTGATTGCAATTGATGTGTCTGTGGTCAGGTATGAATTTCCATTCAACATTGTGAGAAGTGATGACATTACTGACAATATTCACTGTTCACATATTCATTCCTAAACATTCACTTTCAATGGCCACTTTGCCATTACAAAACAACAAGGAAAAACAGCACCAGTCTTTTGCCTTAATTAACAGCATACCTGTAGTAATAGATAGATAGGCATTGCTGCAATACATTTCCTTACTCGTGGTAAATTCAGTCATTGCAGGAGATTCAGTTACATTTTGCAGTAACACTGCCACTGAACCAGAGTAGGATGAAGTTGAATTGGTAGGATTGGTAGGAAAAAACTATCAAATATAGACAAACAAAACAAACAAGATTCTCCCTTTTGAAACTCAAGTTTAAACGATTCAGAACTTCATTCAACATATCAGCACTAGTTTTATTAGATTTCAATCTTTCAAAGTTGTTTTTTCAGTTGTAAGTTTTCAGATTACCATTTACAATGTTTCAAACCGGGGAAAACACACTGAATACACCAGTACAACATTGACACATTTGAAACTCCAAACATGTTTTGGTGAAACACTGTAGTAACATTGAGTGCTGAAGTTGTGAAGAAGGTGGAAATAATGTTAGCAGAGATAGTTTTCTCAGCCTATCAAAACATTAGGCAAGCCTTCAAAAATGAGTTTCAACTTTGCAAAACTTTTACATTTGTTTTCCATCTTTCAAACAATGAGTTTCAAACTTTCAATGTTTTCAGTTTTGAAATGGATGACATTCTATAATCTATTATCAACAATTCAATAATATAGATCAAAACCTACACTATAATTCAATAATTTCCATAATCTATAATCAATTGTTCTCAGCAGAGCATGTTCTTTCTTAGACTGCTCTACAAAATGATCATCTTCCCCCATTTCTGCCAAGTCATGATGGAGAGCATTCTCAACTTATCCCTGTCTCTGTGGTAGCCTGCCTCCTCTCCCCGCACCAAACATGTTGCGCAAACTGCCAGCTTGCTCACAGGTGTCCAATGGCAGGAGTCCACCAAGCTGGCCAGGAGGACAGTGATGGATCCCATACACTATTCCCTCTGACACTCCTGTCTGGCCTCTGGCTCTGCTCCATCAGGACCAGGACTACGACACCTCAACAGCTTTTAGCAAACAGCACCACCTCACACACACAAATTGGGGAAATGTGCAGTCTTCACGATATGGATCCAACATCTTCCTAACTGGACCCTGTTTGTGCAGTATGGAGCATAAGCAATTTTGTTAGTTCAAACTGTTCTATATTCTTTTACTGTGCTTACTCACCAAGTCAAATCCATGTGTGCACTGTACGTTCATACAATTACAGTCACTGTATATTAATACAATTATTCATGTTGTGTTTCTCAATTAAAAGGAGCAGTCCTTCATTATAATGACACTTCACTTACACTATCAGCAAAATCCCTTACATTTCATTCCTCTGGCGGTCTGTCTAGTCTGTGTGCTCAAATGTTTTTTTTTTAAACCAATTGAAAACATTTCTAGTGTTAGGGTAGTCCTGGCTTTTTGAAAGTGAAAGTGGCTTGGACTGAGCTATACATTATTCCAGTCACTCAACAAGGCTTCAGCGGCACAGAAGGGAGGAGTGCATTTTATTGTCTGTCGCTCAAATATTATTGACCTGTCGAGGTCTGCCTCTCTAAGTATTCCAGAAAACAGTCACCATGTTTGTTGTTGTTGGATCGAGATCCAGCTCTCAAACAGCCCTGCTCCACAAAACAATCTTTTGAAAGCTCATTGTAGCATTATGCTATCTGTACCGTTTCCACTACAGGATTGTTTGGTTACTGTTTCTCTCGACTTACCTCCACTGAAGGAGGAAAGTGTAAAGTGTATACATAGGTGACCTACCCTTTCACTCAAAGAGTCCATACAGTTTTAGCAACAGGATGAATGTTAAAGGTAAGAAATGTAGGCGGTGTAGTACATTTAAAAAAAAAGCTTTTATTGCTTTAGCCACAGTTGATGACTGCATACTTCACATAATAAAAAAGAAGGCCCTGCTCCACAGCAGAGTACGTTTAAAAGTTAATTTACACCAAGATCTGTACAATTTCAGTCACAGGATCTGATGCAGTTACGGAACTTCACTGAAGAATAAAACCTTAAAAAGTGTAGACATGTTCATCAAGAGCCGTTTTTAAATTTAGCAGCACCTGAATCTCCCAAAATGTAGAAGTCTAAAAAGATGGAAGGTGTATTCTCAGATCCCAATACTAAAGAGGCAGTCCTTGTGTTGCAGGGATTACATTTAGAGTAAAGTTTGTGTAACTTCTTGTTAGGTAAAAATTCACCCTAGTTACCTTAGGACTCCGGAGCTGCATATAAGTATATTTATTAGACTAACAATTGCAATCGGGCTGAAAGTGAAGCCCTGATAAACACATCGCACAAGGTTTATATAGACAGAAGTCTAGCGGTTCAGCAGTGGTGGATCTCTGACGTCCGAGGCAAGGATGGAAGTTTTGCACAAGGTCGGAAGCAGCTCATGATCTCTGGTCTAAACCTGCTCGTGTACAAATGCAGACTAAGTGGCACCTAATATTCTAAGTTACACACACGCAGAAAAGCCATGTTCCTGCTTACATAAGTATACGATTCATATAAGGTAATTATTAATACAAGTCATTAACAGTGTTTGGAAATTTTCTCCATCACTTCTATTGTGTAAATACAGGCCAACATATCTTATGACCTGGACCCCAAATCATACTTGATACTTTTTTGGTAAATGATTGATTGCAGTGTCTGAGGGAGCTTGGGTGGCCATGCTTGAACAGTCATTACTCATTCCATAGTGTGGGGATAAGTGTGTGTTTAACCTTTTGAGGTGAATAGATTAAATAACCAGTGAAATAACCATCAAAACAAATTGAATTAGTTGTGTGCAATGAGCAAACCAGTAAACAATCAGATTTATGCATTTATTTAAAATTCCGTCAAAAAAGCACATCATGATCAGTCAGGATGGGATGAAGAGCCTTACAGAAAAAAAGAAAAATAATTATATGCAGATAATGCAAAAAAAATTGTTTTATGTCCTTTAAGAATTCAGTCTTACCCTTCTTTTAAAGTTTGTGGGCAGCCCCTTCACATTTTCCTGTAATGAAAGAACCAAGTTACTGCCTGATATGTACACCTGCAGTATGGAGTAAAACCCCACCCTCCTTCCAAAAAAAAAAAAAAAAAACACAGCAACGCACACAGACACACACACCACTCACCTTCCAGGACCCTTAGCTTGCGAAACCGTTTTGGAGTAAGGAGAGGCCAATGGTGTTTAGCTGGTTTCACAGCAGACATTTTCCGATAGAAGCTTTTTGCTGGAATTCTCCTCTGGGCAGGGATTACTTTACGTGTCAAACAGGCAGCCGACATTTGCAAGGGTCCTTTAGGGGCTTCTTTAGTAGTTTGCTGGATGGTGGTCCCCTTCCTTGCGGAGCCATCATTGCCTCTGTGGGAGGACACAGCATTGGACAAGGCACTGCTAGATCCACTTCCATACACGTTCACCAAAGGTGAAGGCGACATGACGCCACCATCACTTTTTCCAGATCCAACATTTTCAGGAGCATGACTGATGCTGCTCTTGCTGCTGGAAGTTTCACCTCGACTCACACTGGTGGACAAGTCATTTCCATCATCTCCAAAATGACTTTGGTCTCCGGTTAAGGATGGGGAGTTCTCAGCACTGCCAAGGAAATCCCATCCTTCACCCATGTTCCAGGAGGGAGAACTAGCTGGAATAAGCCTCTGCATAACAGAGTGAAACAGGTGACCTCTTGACACATTGTGAAGAGCTTGCTTAAGCCGATTGAGTGCATCAACTCTTGAAGGCAAGTTTTGCTCACCACTGGGCTGTCTGCCCTCAACTCCACCTTGGCTTCTGATAGGGCCATGACTTCCAGAAGGCACTGGATCCCCTTTATTAGCAAGCTGCCCACTAGTTCCATAGCTGTAGCTAGAGCTGGTCTGAGCAGGTAGCTGGTACTTTGGCTCATGTGGACTCAAGTAGCCTGAGGTTGTGCCCAGTATCTCTGTGGCAGTGGCAGCAGACTGAGAACCAGGCCTTATGGTGCCTTCAGATCCAAACTGTGGGTCTGGCTCTGAATAAAACTCATTTGGACTCTGGACAGGGTTGGTTTTACTGGGCTCCAGCATCTGGACACCATGACTCACAGTGGTGTCAGTAGACTGAATAGGTTGCTGGCTCCCCTGCTCTTTTTGGTGCAAAACATTAGAAGCCTGTTTTGCCTCCTGTGAGGTCTTACTGCCATACAGAGATTCAGAATTTGGTTCATTAAGGACTTTGATTACATCCACTGTCTTTTGGTTTGTATACTGTTCAGGAAAACTTTGCAGGACCCTGTCATTAGTCTGAGGCCTTGCTTGAAAATGTGCCCCTATGGAAGGTCGCCGCTCAGTTTGGACAGCACCACTGTGTTGACTCTGCAGTTGAATATTTGACACAGGCCATCTATACACTGCGTTTTGTGTCTTTTGGCTTATAAACGGTTCAGGAAATCTTTGCAGCACCCGGTCATTCACCCGGCCCATGCTGGAGGCATCTGGACCTGCACCTGGGGCATCTGGTCTGCTTGGCTCACTGGGGTTGGGGGCATCTGGTCTGCCTGGTTCACTGGGGCTGGGGGCAAAATACTGAGGCCTTGCTTGAAAATGTGCCCCTATGGAAGGTCGCCGCTCAGTTTGGACAGCACCACTGTGTTGACTCTGCAGTTGAATACTTGACACAGGCCATCTATACGCTGTGCTTGCATCAGGTTCATGCATTTCAGAGGATTGGATGGGTTCTTGGTCAAGTTCATCTTTGTTCTGAAAGAATTTAGAATTTGGTTCATTGAGTTGCATTACATCCACCGGCTTTTGGCTTATAAACCGTTCAGGAAATCTTTGCAGCACCCTGTCATTAGTCTGAGGCCCTGCTTGAATTTGTTCAGTTTGGACAGCACCACTGTGTTGACTCTGCAGTTGAATACTTGACACAGGCCATCTATACACTGTGCTTGCGTCAGGTTCATGCATTTCAGAGGATTGGATGGGTTCTTGGTCAAGTTCATCTTTGTTCTGAAAGAATTTAGAATTTGGTTCATTAAGGACTTTGATTACATCCACTGTCTTTTGGCTTATATACCGTTCAGGAAAACTTTGCAGGACCCCGTCATTAGTCTGAGGCCTTGCTTGAAAATCTTCCCCCTTGGAAGGTCGCTGCAGGTTTGATGCAGTCATTTGAGGAAGCGGCATCTGGGCCTGCGCCTGGGGCATTCGGTTCACTGGGGCTGGGGGCATCTTGGCCCATGCTGGGGGCATCTGAGCCTGCGGCATTCGGTTCACTGGGGCTGGGGGCATCTTGGCCCATGCTGGGGGCATCTGGGCCTGTGGCATCTTGGCTGCCTGGCTCACTGGGGCTGGGAGCATCTTGGCCCATGCTGGAAGCATCTGGGTCTGCACCTGGGGCATCTGGTCTGCCTGGTTCACTGGGGCTGGGGGCATCTTGGCCCATACTGGAGGCATCTGGGCCTGTACCTGGGGCATCTGGGCTGCCTGGTTCACTGGGGCTGGGGGCATCTTGGCCCATGCTGGGGTCACCTGGGCCTGTGCCATCTTGGCTGCCTGGCTAAGAGACTGCTGACCCTGCCCCTCCTGAGTAGGGGTATAGAGAGTCCACACTGGGTTTGCCTGGATTTTAGACATGCCATCTTGGCTCACCTGGGTAGAGGGCATCCATACCTGGCTTGATGGCATCAGCCTCTGGCTTGTTGGGGCATGAGGAACCTCTGCTTTACTGAATAATGGGTTTTCCTTAGCAGGTTCATTACAACTTGGGACACCTTCACCTTTGGTTGAGCTTGAGTCATTCATGGACGGTACAGAATCACCACCGGCGGGCCTAGGATTGTAGTTATAGTACCCAAATCTCTGGGGACCTTCTAACCCTAGAACAAAACAAGGGCTTGTATTACAGATATACTCCATATATGTTTAAACTAAAAAGTGAACCAACTCATACCTTGTTGAAGTTGCTGACAGCATATTTCACTTAGGAAAAGGCATATCCAAAGCAACCTGTAGAAAACATCTTGTTTAGATCAGGTAACTAATAGAAAAAGACAACCTAATAACAAATAACTGAATATGTACCTGACTGTCACGCCAAGAGTCATAGTCAACATCAATGGTTTGAATCAAAGTCCCAATCAAAGTCCCAATCAAAGTCCCAATCAAAGTCCCAATCAAAGTCCCAATCAAAGTCCCAATCAAAGTCCCAATCAAAGCACTCTCCTCACCACTGCTACAGCAAGACCCCAGCTTTGACTCCCAAACAACCAAGCTGGTCTTTTATAGGCACAGCTCCTCTGTCTGAATCCTAATTAACCAACTGGCTTCAGCTGATAGCAATTGATGTGTCTGTGGTCAGGTGTGAAATTCTATTCAACATTGTGAGAAGTGTTGACATTACTGACAATATTCTATGTCACTTTGCAATTACAAAACAACAAGGAAAAACAGCAAGTGTTTGGCCTAAATTAACAGCATACCTGTTGTAGTAATAGATTAGGCATTGCTGCAGTACATTTCCTTAATCATGGTAAATTCAGTCATTGCAGGGGATTCAGGTACATTTTGCAGTAACACTGCCACTGAACCAGAGTAGGATGAAGTCTAATTGGTAGGATTGGTCACATTTGCAACATGATAAACTCCAGCCATGGATTTTTATAATTATTATTAAGTGAATGTCTTGAAATCCTACCTTATCATTAGAAAACCCTTCGCCTTAAGAAGAGCGTCACAACCAAGTCTGACTTATTTCCAATAAAGGATATGATACCATTGCTGTCATTTTAGTGGACTTGTAATAAAGAATGAAAAGTTTAAAGTGGAGATAGTGGTTATATTTGCTATTAAGGATATTTTTTGGCAGCTCCAGAAATGTCCTAGCATGTAAACATTTCCCTAAAAGGATTGAAGGGGTATATTCTGATCCCTTGTGTGGATTCAGTCCTTGTGCCGCAGGGACTACTTTGAGGCATGATCTTGATCTGCACAAAGTTCTCTGTTCAGCATTCTTGGGCTTTCTTGTAGTTCAATAGCTGTTAAGACTAGTTTTTTTTTCTCTGCTGTGAAAACAAAACCCAAGAGGTGTTCAGTATGCACTGGACCCAAATCATAACCTCCTACCTGTTTTGGTAAGCTGAGAAATTCATTACACAATGTCTGAGGTGGCGGACAATGTGTTGGTCGTACTTGCATTTTCAGAAAGAATGGCCTTCCCCTCTCATGAAGTCAATAATGGTTATAGACAAAAGCTGACAAATTAGCAAATATCACCAGACACCACAAAATAGTCCAATAGATTTCTGCAAATAGAAACATTTCTAGATTTCAAAGATGACAAAGCCATCCATACGTAACTTACTGGAGAAGGTCTTTGAAACACTGATGCAGTGTGTAAGGTAAAAATCAATTTATAGAGCCATATGGTCATGTGGAATAGCCAATGATGTGCAGACACACATATGGGTTGACAGTTGAAAAAAAATGCACACTTTTTATTTTAAAGTGGCTAATAAACATGCATACCAAACAAAGGCATTGCTTTGTGTGAAGCTTTAGAAAACAATACTGTTGTTCAGTGGATAAATCCAGGTCCAAATTGATTACATTTAGTGGTGAACAAGTCAATTGAAAGTTGAGTAATCAATGATTAGATTAGAGGACTTGAGAAAAAATATTTAGCATGAGAACCTTGCCATTCAGTACATAAGATAAATATAATACATCCAGACATCCCTTGATGAGTTTGTCCAATAATGTTATGACTGACCCACAATATTTGACATGCTATACATGGAGCCAACATCCCACTCAATTCAAGTGAGCTTAAGAAAATCAATATTTTCAATAAAGGAAACATACAAAATTAGAGAAAAGCCTTTATTGTTTCATCTACCCTATGAAGTCAAGCGTAGATAACCATCAAGGTTTGAGTCCAGGACCTGGAAAGAACACAGAATGAGGAACAGAATTTCAAATAAAACAATACCTACATGGCACAGGAGGTCAACTGGGAAAACCAATCCTTTTCTGTAGAGAAAAAAAGGCATTCGAATTTAAACACTCACTTCATGACAAAGCGCTCTCAAAGTCACCCTTTGACATCCACAGTTTGGTCAGCCTGGGCTTCATGTCCAGGAAAACTGGGGTCATAAGCAACCGGAGCAGTAGCATCATCAGCATCATCAGTTGGAAGGAAGTCCAGTGGGATGTAGGTGGTTTCAGAAAATACCCTTTTTCCAAGCACGTAACGATTGAAGGATTTAACCACGTAGCGCGTTTGAAAACCTGATGGCGCTGTAATCATAAGGTAGCGCTCCTGCCCTGATGAGGGACCCTCAGCATCACCATAAGTAGTTTCTCCAGATCTCTGGGGACCTTCCAGCCCTAGAACAAAACAAGGGCTTCAATTACAGATATACTCCATATGTGTTTTAACTAAAATGTGAACCAACTCATACCTTGAAGTTGCTGACAGCATATTTCACTTAGGAAAAGGCATATCCAAAGTAACCTGTAGAAAACATCTTGTTTAGATCAGGTAACTAATAGAAAAAGACAACCCAAGACATATAACTGAATGTGTACCTGACTGTCACGCTAAGAGTCATAGTCAACATCAACGGTTCGAATCAAAGTCCCAAACACAGCACTCTCCTCACCACTGCTACAGCAAGACCCCCGCTTTGACTCCCAAACAACCAAGCTGGTGTTTTATAGGCACAGCTCCTCTGTCTGAATCCTAATTAACCAACTGGCTTCAGCTGATTGCAATTGATGTGTCTGTGGTCAGGTGTGAATTTCCATTCAACATTGTGAGAAGTGATGACATTACTGACAATATTCACTGTTCACATATTCATTCATAATCATTCACTTTCAATGGCCACTTTGCCGTTACAAAACAACAAGGAAAAACAGCACCAGTCTTTGGCCTTAATTAACAGCATACTTGTTGTAGTAATAGATAGATAGGCATTGCTGCAATACATTTCCTTACTCATGGTAAATTCAGTCATTGCAGGAGATTCAGTTACATTTTGCAGTAACACTGCCACAACCAGAGGAGGATGAAGTTGAATTGGTAGGATTGGTAGGAAAAAACTATCTAATGACAAACAAAACAAACAAGATTCTCCCTTTTGAAACTTAAGTTTTAACAATTCAGAACTTCATTCAACATATCAGCACTAGTTGTATTAGATTTCAATCTTTCAAAGTTGTTTTTTAAATTTTGTATGTTTTCAGATAACCATTTACAAGGTTTCAAACCTGGAAAACACACTGAATACACCAGTAAAACAGTGACACATTTGAAACTCCAAACATGTTTTGGTGAAATACCGTAGTAACACTGAGTGCTGAAGTTGTGAAGAAGGAAAATTAAAGAAATCATTTTAGCAGAGATATTTTTCTCAGCCTGCCAAAACATTAGGCAAGCCTTGCAACCTTGCAAAACTTTTACATTTGTTTTCCATCTTTCAAACAATGAGTTTCAATCTTTCAATGTTTTCAGTTTTGAAATGGATGACATTCTATAATCTATAATCAACAATTCAATAATATAGATCAAAACCTACACTATAATTCAATAATTTCCATAATCTATAATCAATTGTTCTCAGCAGAGCATGTTCTTTCTCAGACGGCTCTACAAAATGATCATCTTCCCCCATTTCTGCCAAGTCATGATGGAGAGCATTCTCAACTTATCCCTGTCTCTGTGGTAACCTGCCTCCTCTCCCCACCAAACATGTTGCGCAGACTGCCAGCTTGCTCACAGGTGTCCAATGGCAGGTGTCCACCAAGCTGGCCAGGAGGACAGTGATGGATCCCATACACTATTCCCTCTGACACTCCTGTCTGGCCTCTGGCTCTGCTCCATCAGGACCAGGACTACGGCACCTCAACAGCTTTTAGCAAACAACACCACCTGACACACACAAACTGGGGAAATGTGCAGTCTTCATGATATGGATCCAACATCTTCCTAACTGGACCCTTTGTGCAGTATGGAGCATACGCAATTTTGTTAGTTCAAACTGTTCTATATTCTTTTACTGTGCTTACTCACCAAGTCAAATCCATGTGTGCACTGTACGTTCACAATTCACAATTAGAGTCACTGTATATTAATACAATTATTCATATTGTGACATTATATGTCATTATAATGACACTTCACTTACACTATCAGCAAAATCCCTGTTGATGTTTTTTTTTTTTTAAACCAATTGAAAACATTTCTAGTGTTAGGGTAGTCCTGGCTTTTTGAAAGTGAAAGTGGCTTGGACTGAGCTATACATTATTCCAGTCACTCAACAAGGCTTCAGCAGCACAGAAGGGAGGGGTGCATTTTATTGTCTGTCGCTCAAATATTAATGACCTGTCGAGGTCTGCCTCTCTAAGTATTCCAGAAAACCAAGTCACCAAGTTCCAAGAAACTATTATTTAAGTATTAGTATTTTGTAACATTGTCAAAAAAAATGTGGACATGAAATGACCATACCCTGGAATAAGCACTGAATGATTGTTGTTGATTGATCTAGATCCAGCTCTCAAACAGCCCTGCTCCACAAAACAATCTTTTGAAAGCTCATTGTAGCATTATGCTATCTGTACCGTTTCCACTACAGGATTGTTTGGTTACTGTTTCTCTCGACTTACCTCCACTGAAGGAGGAAAGTGTAAAGTGTATACATAGGTGACCTACCCTTTCACTCAAAGAGTCCATACAGTTTTAGCAACAGGATGAATGTTAAAGGTAAGAAATGTAGGCGGTGTAGTACATTTAAAAAAAAAGCTTTTATTGCTTTAGCCACAGTTGATGACTGCATACTTCACATAATAAAAAAGAAGGCCCTGCTCCACAGCAGAGTACGTTTAAAAGTTAATTTACACCAAGATCTGTACAATTTCAGTCACAGGATCTGATGCAGTTACGGAACTTCACTGAAGAATAAAACCTTAAAAAGTGTAGACATGTTCATCAAGAGCCGTTTTTAAATTTAGCAGCACCTGAATCTCCCAAAATGTAGAAGTCTAAAAAGATGGAAGGTGTATTCTCAGATCCCAATACTAAAGAGGCAGTCCTTGTGTTGCAGGGATTACATTTAGAGTAAAGTTTGTGTAACTTCTTGTTAGGTAAAAATTCACCCTAGTTACCTTAGGACTCCGGAGCTGCATATAAGTATATTTATTAGACTAACAATTGCAATCGGGCTGAAAGTGAAGCCCTGATAAACACATCGCACAAGGTTTATATAGACAGAAGTCTAGGGTTCAGCAGTGGTGGATCTCTGACGTCCGAGGCAAGGATGGAAGTTTTGCACAAGGTCGGAAGCAGCTCATGACCTCTGGTCTAAACGTGCTCTTGTACAAATGCAGACTAAGCGGCACCTAATATTCTAAGTTACACACACGCAGAAACCATGCCATCCTGCTTACATAAGTATACGATTCATATAAGGTAATTAATAATACAAGTCATTAACAGTGTTTGGAAATTATCTCCATCACTTCTATTGTGTAAATACAGGCCAACATATCTTATGACCTGGACCCCAAATCATACTTGATACTTTTTTGGTAAATGATTGATTGCAGTGTCTGAGGGAGCTTGGGTGGCCATGCTTGAACGGTCATTACTCATTCTATAGTGTGGGGATAAGTGTGTGTGTGGAGTCCTCAAATGTAAAAGCCAGTTTAACCTTTTGAGGTGAATAGATTAAATAACCATCAAAATAAATTGAATTAGTTGTATGCAAAGAGCAAACCAGTAAACAATCAGATTTATGCATTTATTTAAAATTCTGTCAAAAATCCAGTAACAAGCACATCATGATCAGTCAGGATGGGATGAAGAGCCATTTTTTTTGTCCTTCAAGAATTCAGTCTTACCATCTTTTAAGTTTGTTGGCAGCCCCTTCACATTTTCCTGTAATGAAAGAACCAAGTTACTGCCTGATATGTATACCTGCAGTATGGAGTAAAACCCCACCCTCCTCCCCCCAAAAAAACCCAGCAACGCACACACACACCACTCACCTTCCAGGACCCTTAGCCTGCGAAACCATTTTGGAGTACGGAGAGGCCAATGGTGTTTAGCTGGTTTCACAGCAGACATTTTCCGATAGAAGCTTTTTGCTGGAATTCTCCTCTGGACAGGGATTACTTTACGTGTCAAACAGGCAGCCGACATTTGCAAGGGTCCTTTAGGGGCTTCTTTAGTAGTTTGCTGGATGGTGGTCCCCTTCCTTGCGGAGCCATCATTGCCTCTGTGGGCTGACACAGCATTGGACAAGGCACTACTAGATCCACTTCCATACACGTTCACCAAAGGTGAAGGCGACGTGACGAAATCCCATCCTTCACCCATGTTCCAGGAGGGAGAACTAGCTGGAATAAGCCTCTGCATAACAGAGTGAAACAGGTGACCTCTTGACACATTGTGAAGAGCTTGCTTAAGCCGATTGAGTGAATCAACTCTTGAAGGCAAGTTTTGCTCACCACTGGGCTGTCTGCCCTCAACTCCACCTTGGCTTCTGATAGGGCCATGACTTCCAGAAGGCACTGGATCCCCTTTATTAGCAAGCTGCCCACTAGTTCCATAGCTGTAGCTAGAGCTGGTCTGAGCAGGTAGCCTGTACTTTGGCTCATGTGGGCTCAAGTAGCCTGAGGTTGTGCCCAGTATCTCTGTGGCAGTGGCAGCAGACTGAGAACCAGGCCTTAGGGTGCCTTCAGATCCAAACTGTGGGTCTGGCTCTGAATAAAACTCATTTGGACTCTGGACAGGGTTGGTTTTACTGGGCTCAAGCATCTGGACACCATGACTCACAGTGGTGTCAGTAGACTGAATAGGTTGCTGGCTCCCCTGCTCTTTTTGGTGCAAAACATTAGAAGCCCGTTTTGCCTCCTGTGAGGTCTTACTGCCATACAGAGATTCAGAATTTGGGTCATTAAGGACTTTGATTACATCCACTGTCTTTTGGTTTGTATACTGTTCAGGAAATCTTTGCAGCACCCGGTCATTCACCCGGCCCATGCTGGAGGCATCTGGGCCTGCACCTGGGGCATCTTGTCTGCCTGGTTCACTGGGGTTGGGGGCATCTTGGCTGCCTGGTTCACTGGGGTTGGGGGCATCTTGGCCCATGCTGGGGGCATCTGGGCCTGTGGCATCTTGGCTGCCTAGCTCACTGGGGCTGGGGGCATCTTGGCCCATGCTGGAGGCATCTGATCCTGCACCTGGGGCATCTGGTCTGCCTGGTTCACTGGGGCTGGGGGCAAAATACTGAGGCCTTGCTTGAAAATCTGCCCCTATGGAAGGTCGCCGCTCAGTTTGGACAGCACCACTGTGTTGACTCTGCAGTTGAATACTTGACACAGGCCATCTATACACTGTGCTTGCGTCAGGTTCATGCATTTCAGAGGATTGGATGGGTTCTTGGTCAAGTTCATCTTTGTTCTGAAAGAATTTAGAATTTGGTTCATTGAGTTGCATTACATCCACCGGCTTTTGGCTTATAAACCGTTCAGGAAATCTTTGCAGCACCCTGTCATTAGTCTGAGGCCTTGCTTGAATTTGTTCAGTTTGGACAGCACCACTGTGTTGACTCTGCAGTTGAATACTTGACACAGGCCATCTATACACTGTGTTTTGTGTCTTTTGGCTTAAAAACTGTTCAGGAAATCTTCGCAGCACCCGGTCATTCACCCGGCCCATGCTGGAGGCATCTTGGCCTGCACCTGGGGCATCTTGTCTGCCTGGCTCACTGGGGTTGGGGGCATCTTGGCCCATGCTGGGGGCATCTGGGCCTGTGGCATCTTGGCTGCCTGGTTCACTGGGGTTTGGGGCATCTTGGCCCATGCTGGGGGCATCTAGGCCTGTGGCATCTTGGCTGCCTGGTTCACTGGGGTTTGGGGCATCTTGGCCCATGCTGGGGGCATCTATGCCTGTGGCATCTTGGCTGCCTGGCTCACTGGGGTTGGGGGCATCTTGGCTGCCTGGCTCACTGAGGCTGGGGGCATCTTGGCCCATGCTGGAGGCATCTGATCCTGCACCTGGGGCATCTGGTCTGCCTGGTTCGCTGGGGGCAAAATACTGAGGCCTTGCTTGAAAATCTGCCCCTATGGAAGGTCGCCGCTCAGTTTGGACAGCACCACTGTGTTGACTCTGCAGTTGAATACTTGACACAGGCCATCTATACGCTGTGCTTGCGTCAGGTTCATGCATTTCAGAGGATTGGATGGGTTCTTGGTCAAGTTCATCTTTGTTCTGAAAGAATTTAGAATTTGGTTCATTGAGTTGCATTACATCCACCGGCTTTTGGCTTATAAACCGTTCAGGAAATCTTTGCAGCACCCTGTCATTAGTCTGAGGCCCTGCTTGAATTTGTTCAGTTTGGACAGCACCACTGTGTTGACTCTGCAGTTGAATACTTGACACAGGCCATCTATACACTGTGCTTGCGTCAGGTTCATGCATTTCAGAGGATTGGATGGTTTCTTGGTCAAGTTCATCTTTGTTCTGAAAGAATTTAGAATTTGGTTCATTGAGTTGCATTACATCCACCGGCTTTTGGCTTGTAAACCGTTCAGGAAATCTTTGCAGCACCCTGTCATTAGTCTGAGGCCTTGCTTGAATTTGTTCAGTTTGGACAGCACCACTGTGTTGACTCTGCAGTTGAATACTTGACACAGGCCATCTATACACTGTGTTTTGTGTCTTTTGGCTTAAAAACTGTTCAGGAAATCTTCGCAGCACCCGGTCATTCACCCGGCCCATGCTGGAGGCATCTTGGCCTGCACCTGGGGCATCTTGTCTGCCTGGCTCACTGGGGTTGGGGGCATCTTGGCCCATGCTGGGGGCATCTGGGCCTGTGGCATCTTGGCTGCCTGGTTCACTGGGGTTTGGGGCATCTTGGCCCATGCTGGGGGCATCTATGCCTGTGGCATCTTGGCTGCCTGGCTCACTGGGGTTGGGGGCATCTTGGCTGCCTGGCTCACTGAGGCTGGGGGCATCTTGGCCCATGCTGGAGGCATCTGATCCTGCACCTGGTCTGCCTGGTTCGCTGGGGGCAAAATACTGAGGCCTTGCTTGAAAATCTGCCCCTATGGAAGGTCGCCGCTCAGTTTGGACAGCACCACTGTGTTGACTCTGCAGTTGAATACTTGACACAGGCCATCTATACGCTGTGCTTGCGTCAGGTTCATGCATTTCAGAGGATTGGATGGGTTCTTGGTCAAGTTCATCTTTGTTCTGAAAGAATTTAGAATTTGGTTCATTGAGTTGCATTACATCCACCGGCTTTTGGCTTATAAACCGTTCAGGAAATCTTTGCAGCACCCTGTCATTAGTCTGAGGCCCTGCTTGAATTTGTTCAGTTTGGACAGCACCACTGTGTTGACTCTGCAGTTGAATACTTGACACAGGCCATCTATACACTGTGCTTGCGTCAGGTTCATGCATTTCAGAGGATTGGATGGTTTCTTGGTCAAGTTCATCTTTGTTCTGAAAGAATTTAGAATTTGGTTCATTGAGTTGCATTACATCCACCGGCTTTTGGCTTATAAACCGTTCAGGAAATCTTTGCAGCACCCTGTCATTAGTCTGAGGCCCTGCTTGAATTTGTTCAGTTTGGACAGCACCACTGTGTTGACTCTGCAGTTGAATACTTGACACAGGCCATCTATACACTGTGCTTGCGTCAGGTTCATGCATTTCAGAGGATTGGATGGTTTCTTGGTCAAGTTCATCTTTGTTCTGAAAGAATTTAGAATTTGGTTCATTGAGTTGCATTACATCCACCGGCTTTTGGCTTGTAAACCGTTCAGGAAATCTTTGCAGCACCCTGTCATTAGTCTGAGGCCTTGCTTGAATTTGTTCAGTTTGGACAGCACCACTGTGTTGACTCTGCAGTTGAATACTTGACACAGGCCATCTATACACTGTGTTTTGTGTCTTTTGGCTTAAAAACTGTTCAGGAAATCTTCGCAGCACCCGGTCATTCACCCGGCCCATGCTGGAGGCATCTTGGCCTGCACCTGGGGCATCTTGTCTGCCTGGCTCACTGGGGTTGGGGGCATCTTGGCCCATGCTGGGGGCATCTGGGCCTGTGGCATCTTGGCTGCCTGGTTCACTGGGGTTTGGGGCATCTTGGCCCATGCTGGGGGCATCTATGCCTGTGGCATCTTGGCTGCCTGGCTCACTGGGGTTGGGGGCATCTTGGCTGCCTGGCTCACTGAGGCTGGGGGCATCTTGGCCCATGCTGGAGGCATCTGATCCTGCACCTGGTCTGCCTGGTTCGCTGGGGGCAAAATACTGAGGCCTTGCTTGAAAATCTGCCCCTATGGAAGGTCGCCGCTCAGTTTGGACAGCACCACTGTGTTGACTCTGCAGTTGAATACTTGACACAGGCCATCTATACGCTGTGCTTGCGTCAGGTTCATGCATTTCAGAGGATTGGATGGGTTCTTGGTCAAGTTCATCTTTGTTCTGAAAGAATTTAGAATTTGGTTCATTGAGTTGCATTACATCCACCGGCTTTTGGCTTATAAACCGTTCAGGAAATCTTTGCAGCACCCTGTCATTAGTCTGAGGCCCTGCTTGAATTTGTTCAGTTTGGACAGCACCACTGTGTTGACTCTGCAGTTGAATACTTGACACAGGCCATCTATACACTGTGCTTGCGTCAGGTTCATGCATTTCAGAGGATTGGATGGTTTCTTGGTCAAGTTCATCTTTGTTCTGAAAGAATTTAAAATTTGGTTCATTAAGGACTTTGATTACATCCACTGTCTTTTGGCTTATATACCGTTCAGGAAAACTTTGCAGGACCCTGTCATTAGTCTGAGGCCTTGCTTGAAAAACTTCCCCCTTGGAAGGTCGCCACAGGTTTGATGCAGTCATTTGAGGAAGTGGCATCTGGGCCTGCGCCTGGGGCATCCGGTTTACTGGGGCTGGGGGCATCTCAGAAGGCACTGGATCCCCTTTATTAGCAAGCTGCCCACTAGTTCCATAGCTGTAGCTAGAGCTGGTCTGAGCAGGTAGCTGGTACTTTGGCTCATGTGGACTCAAGTAGCCTGAGGTTGTGCCCAGTATCTCTGTGGCAGTGGCAGCAGACTGAGAACCAGGCCTTAGGGTGCCTTCAGATCCAAACTGTGGGTCTGGCTCTGAATAAAACTCATTTGGACTCTGGACAGGGTTAGTTTTACTGGGCTCAAGCATCTGGACACCATGACTCACAGTGGTGTCAGTAGACTGAATAGGTTGCTGGCTCCCCTGCTCTTTTTGGTGCAAAACATTAGAAGCACATTCCGCCTCCTGTGAGGTCTTACTGCCATACAGAGATTCAGAATTTGGGTCATTAAGGACTTTGATTACATCCACTGTCTTTTGGCTTATAAACTGTTCAGGAAAACTTTGCAGCACCTGGTCATTAGTCTGAGGCCTTGCTTGAAAATCTGCCCCTTTGGAAGGTCGCCGCTCAATTTGGACAGCACCACTGTGTTGACTCTGCAGTTGAATATTTGACACAGGCCATCTATACACTGTGCTTGCGTCAGGTTCATGCATTTCAGAGGATTGGATGAGTTCTTGGTCAAGTTCATCTTTGTTCTGAAAGAATTTAGAATTTGGTTCATTAAGGACTTGCATTACATCCACCGTCTTTCGGCTTATAAACTGTTCTGGAAATCTTTGCAGCACCCGGCCCATGCTGGAGGCATCTGGGCCTGCACCTGGGGCATCTGGTCTGCCTGGCTCACTGGGGTTGGGGGCATCTTGGCTGCCTGGTTCACTGGGGTTGGGGGCATCTTGGCCCATGCTGGGGGCATCTTTGTTCTGAAATAATTTAGAGTTGGTTGGCTGAATCACATTGAATGCACTAGACTGATAGCTCTGGCCCTGGGGGAACTTGGTAGAGCTGCTTGGGTGGACAACCATGCCTCCAGGATTACTTGGTAAAGCGCTACTATAACTGGGGGGCACTGCAGTGTTGCTGTCACCTCGACCCTCTTGAGAACTACCTAGAACTTTGTGGCCGTATTTAGAGCCAAAAGGAACCCGTCTAGAGCTTAAGGGATTTGCTAGGATCCACTGCACATCAGGATTTCCCAAGGTCTCTGGTTTGTGTAGAGACAAAGACTGATGCGGTTTAGGTTCATGACTTGAAGAGTCAGCAGCCTCTCCTGATGTGGAGTTCAAGGAATCAGGGCCATAACCTCCAGTGCTGCCAGAAACTGGTCCTAACCCTTTAAAAGTAAAACTGTAGATTTAGACATTTAGCCTCAAACAGAAAAACATGTCTTGATAATATAAAAAAGGTAGTTACCTTCTGGAACTTCAGACAACACAGTCCTCAACACAAAAACAGCCCAAGCCCTGACAAAACAAGACACTTGTATGAGACACAGAGGAACAGTATTCTTACAACAGATTTTGATCATAAAGAACAAACTTACCATACAATTAAATCTGTAGCCATGGTGTCTACAGCCTCTGGTGAGAAGCAGCTGTAAAACCAATGTCTTACCACAAAATCCAGCCTTTTCAGAGTGAAACTAGACTAATGTATACAATTGAAAAGTCCAATCCATGAACTTGCCCATCAGTGAATTGACAACAGCTGTTTGAGTGGGGTTTGAGTGGGAGTGGACATAAAGTGAAATATTGAACACATACTTAATAAGGTAGCCTAAACAATGTTAAAAATGTGTGGTGCATACAGATAACAGTTTTAACTGTTAATATCTGATCACATAATTCACAAGCTTGTTTCTCCTGCAGTCACATGCAGGTGCTTTTTTTAAAACTAGCCCCTACCCACTTTCACTCCGTTTGAGCATTCACGTGGAGGGTTTGCAATGTCATCCTAAGCCAATTAGTGGGGAGTGTAAGTGGGTTAGAAAACCCTCCAACAGGGAGTCTGCATCGATGCATTGACACATTGACACACGGGGACAGTCAAAAGTTGTGTTTTTTCGACTTCGGCTGAATTCATCTGACTTTATGGTCAGCGTTCCTTATTGTTGTTTCCAGTCGATAAAGTTGAAATTCCCTGTTGCTTTTCATTAAAATGAATATGATGACTGACGAAATGAATTAGTGAATTAGTGACTAGTGATGACTGACGAAAAAATAGTGTTATTTGATAAATCCTTATTGAGAAACAAACAGGTCAGCATTGCAAGTCACATCAATTATTAAATTAAATCAAATTATTATTATCTTCAGCCTGTACTGTAGTATAAAATAATAGAGTGATATAAAAAGGGTTTTTACTGCCACTGTTGCGGAAATCACACATCAGATCCAGGTATTTCCTTAATTTTAAAACACACGTCATGTTTCTCATTGGAGAATAACCTCTACTGTACTCATATTTAGGCTGGAACTAATGTAATACATTTAGACGTTTGCAATTATGATATTAGCAATTGACAAAGAATAATGATATAATTAAATGTAGACTTTTAATGTAGTCAGCTGTAGAAGAACACGTCATAATAATTAAGACCTTTGTCAGGTTTTTAATGGCACACACGACACACTGGAACACACACGTGCATATATGGAGGCGACACAGGACACACACACACACTCAGGTAAGCCTGAGATCGCGGTGAATTTAGTTTCTGCTTTTTCCCATCCTGGGCTGTCCTTCCTCAAGGACCCCCCAGGAGCAGTGGGCAGCTTGTAGCGCCCGGGGACCAAGTGAAGTGAACTGTCCATCTTTGGTCAGGGATGGACATGTGTTCTGTTATTTTGCATGTTTTTTCTGTTGGGGTTCTTACTGCAACAACCCAAATGGTTATGTGTTTCCTCTCCGATGACAATTACAGCAGAATTTATATTTTGATTGATCTTAAATTCAGGTTCGGCAGCACATGTGACTTGCCTACAACAGACTGCAGAGTTCACTCTGTGACGGAGTGGGAGTGTGCAGGGTCCCGTTGGGAAAAGACCAGCAGAATGGATACGATAAAGTTGGTGCTTGTAGCGCTCTCTAGAGGCTCGTATGAGGCGTTTCTCTGTCGTCAGGTTTGAGAGAAAGGAAGTGTGCAAAGCTTACTCCTCACATGGGTGATGTTTGTTGTGGTGTTTTGTCGCTGTTGTTTGCACGGGGATACAGCTGTAACTCTTTCACAAACAAAACACTTTTTTCTTCACGAAGATGTCTTCCGACAGCGCTGGAAGTGTTGGAGGAATTCAAGGCTATCTGATAAAGCTCCATGGTTATCTTACTGATTCTGATACAAGGAGTGCTGCTCTAAGGTGCCATGACATTATTGGAGATTTAGGGCAAGAGTGCATGGTTACTAAGAGCGAGAATGAATTAGGTGAGTAAATAAGGCAGCTAGCAAAGCTACGATATACCTTCTGTTTTGGGTGAATGGTGAAGCAGCTAAAAGTTAAACATGTTAGCTAATGCAGTATATATATGCAATATGACAATGAACTTGTGCTAACTCGGCTAGCTAGCCTTACTTGCTAGACATTACATGACAGAAGAGCGTGCCATTATTGTAACCTTTCAAGATGTTAGATATGTAAAATGAGTGCAGTATGATAAAGTGAGTTTATCGCGATACTTAAACGTACATCTTGTGCTTTTCGAGTTCCCAGCCATCAATATCTCGCCAATGTACACCTGTTGAAAAATTCAGTGCCAAGGTTTTCTTCTGTCAAGCTTTGCAAAAAATCAAGAATATTTTTTCTAATTGTTAACTTAACTATTAGCTTTACAGGCGTCCTTGCTATTCGCAAAAGAAGAGGGTTTACTCGGTTTTCTCAGAAAATCCTTGTCTAACGAAGAGGTATGTACCTTGATTATGTATGAGAGGTTGCATGTCATTTCTGTTCAGGTCACAAGTGATACATTTCAAGCAGATGTACTGACTTATGGCAAACCACATACAAAGTTGAATAAAGATCTATGTCCAGTTTCCTACAGTACATGTTTGCCTTGTATCCCATTAACTATAGCTGCGAGATGCCCGAGTGGATGTTATGCATCTTTTGGATACCTTTCTTCAGAGGATGTCCACTAGTGTCAAAGGATGGGAGAAAACCTACGCCATTGAGCTGAAGGTACAGTTTACACAGCATTACATAACATTACTTAAAATGTGAATTTCTGACTTGACTGTAGTGTGTTTGTTCCCTCCCTTGTATTTTGATTTGTGTGTTGGGGGTTTCATCCACATCTGACATCAAGTAACTTCTCAGCATTATGATAGTCATATGCTCAGATGCAAAACATTTAGTAACAGGTGATAACAGACTATTACGTTTAGTTTAGTGAGCTATAAGCAACCCTTATGTACTTATGTGCTTATACGGTCTGAATGTTTACATGAAGATGAATTAACCCATCTGAATCTCTCATTCAGGACACGTGTTTGGTTGTGTACACCAAAGATAAAGCAGCCAAATGCCGTGCCCCAGCCTTGGAGCTACTGATCAAGGTATGCAACTTGAATCATTCTTAACTAGCTTTAAGTATGAAACCTTTTAATTAAACGTTCTGCTTTTTTAAATGAATGACTGTGCATATGTTTCCTCCGCTATTTCTAGATCTTGTATCTAACAAAGGACTCCAGTGTTGGCCAAGATTTGCAAGTGGGGGATATGTTCAACAAGTTTTATGGCGAATTATGTCAGAAGAACAAGATACCTGATACAGGCAAGAATCGATTCGTAGTCTTTTGAAAGTAAAGTTAGCCCAAATAGTGGTATTTTAAAACGTGTGAATAATTCAGTCATAGCTAAGTCAGATGCTTATCCCTGTGAGAATATAAGCACAGGTATATACTTGAGTAGCAGAGGGTCATTCCACGTCAAATGGGCCTCTACATCACAAAGGAAGGTCTTCAAAATGATGCCTCCAAATTTCAAGTATTTCTTTTGAAATGTGTCTTCGAGTACTCCTACCCCCTATTTCCGAAAAGGGGCCATGAGACAGTTTTGTCACCTTACTGTTATAACAGTAGCTACTTGAGATACAAGCCTAAGGTTTGGTGTGGAAACAGTCCAGGTACTCTACAGTATCATCCTTATATTAGACACCTGGCATCTGTCATACCTGTCAAATAACAATGGCCTAAACTTAGGTTTACCTGCAAAACGCCAATCTCTATGACCCTCCTGTAAACCCAATTTTTCAATTTGCTGTATTAGTCTGCCACCCTGTTGAGAGCCTAAAGGTGTTAGATCTAACTTTCCCTTTTTTATTGTCTCTTGAGGACAAAAAAATAAAAGATGTCACTAACTTCAGCAGCTAAAATGATCATGTGAAGTAAAAGTTAGATCTAACACTTTTAAGTTGTCTATAATGTGGCAGGCTATTGCAGCAAATAGAGAAATCGGGTTTGCACCTCATGCCTCATGCAAAACGGCCCACGAACACTTTTCTGAAATAGGGGGTAGGTGTACTCCAAGGCAAATCTTTCATTGAAATACTTGAAATTTGGAAGTATAATTTTGCAGACCTTCCTTTGAGATGTTTGAGCGCATCATATCAGTGAGTAAGGAAACTCTGAGAGGGTCAAGCGGGAGGCACCCGTTGGTTTCACATGGAATGACCAGAGTGTTTAGGACGTGCATGCTGAAATTCTCCTGTGGCTCGTTCCAGTGCTTGGTAACATCTATGAGCTCTTGGGAGTATTGGCCGAGGTTCATCCCAGTGAGATGGTGGCAAACTCAGAAAAACTCTACAGAGCATACCTTGGGGAGCTGAAAGGGCAGGTAAAAGCAGACCACCTGTGCCAGATTTGCACACGCTCACAATCTTAAGTTTACTGTCTTGCATACTGTGGACTGTAAGGCATAAATTGCTGATTTGATGACTGCAGATGACCTCTGCTACGAGGGAACCGAAACTGCCCGTGGTGGCTGGGTGCCTGAGAGGGATCACAGCACTCATGGTGAACTTCACCAAGTCTATGGAGGAGGGTGGGTGGTTTTCTGTACCTCTGTAGGCGTTCCAGTCTGATTTCCAGTGATACAGCAGATGTTTTTAGATTGCCATTGAAAGTGAAGTAGTGATTTATCTTCTTATTTGAAACAAAGTAGAGGTAATCTTTTTTTTTCCAGAGCTCACTGCCACTTTATTCATGATGGCAAATTATGCTTAATATAGTGCTATACAAATGTGATGTTTTGTTCTTTCCATAGATTAGTCTGTCATGGACCAGTCAGTCTCACTGTTAATGTCTTTTCTCCTGTACAGATCCAGCAACTTCAAAAGATATCTTTGATTATGCACTGAAGGCTATCAGTCCTCAGGTATTAACCCATATACAGTATAACTCTACCCTTGCATTACCTGCGCAAATGTCTCCTACCTTCCGTATTTCTAAAATATATTTTGCTAACTGATGACTTAGCTTCACTGTTGGTTGAATTAGAAAACGATCTCTACTTTTTGAATCTACAAGGTCTTTAAATCTTTTTTTCTCTCTCATTTAAACAGAGTGAAATGAAACGTTATGCTGTCACTTTTGGTAAGCCTGATCTCTGGTCTTGACTATGAAGCTCATATATTTTTACAATGTCCCTTGCTTTGACATAAATAATTCCCCCTTTTTACTCTGTGTCTCTCCTCTCCTGTTGTCATTCTCTCAGCTGGACTTAGGCTGTTTGCTAAGCATGCTGTCCAGTTCAGCTGCTGTCTAATGGATCACTACAGAACGGTGTTTGAGGTCATGTCCAAACTGTGTGGCCACATCAATGCGGAGATGAAGAAGACCAGTTATTATGCCCTGGAGTCATTTCTAAAACAAGTGAGTTGTTGAAAAGCCTTAGGTGTCTGAAACTGTCTTTGTTTCACCTCTAGAATAAGTGCATCATTTCTAGATCTGTAAGATGGAAAAGTTGGAAATCTAGAATTTTGACACTTTATTTGGAATTTTATTTGGGAATGGTGTAAAGTTATTTCTGGTTGAAAAGTGGTACAGTGGTCTTGTCTGAGAATATATTAAATAAATGGACAAGGGCTGGTTTGATTTGAAACATATCCATCTTTTTTTTTTTGTCCCTCAACAGTTAATATCTTGAATTTAGTTTGTTAAATCTTGTTATGTGTTTAAACCTGTACAGGTAGCAGTTCTGGTGGCAGAAAACATAGAACTGCACAAAAGCAAGCTGAAGTTCTTCATGCAGAAGTTCTGTGCCATCATTAAGACCATGGACTCCTCTAACAAGGAGCTCTCCATCGCCATACGAGGATATGGACTTTTTGCGGCTGTAGGTTTTATTTTGAAGCATTTGTATCGTACCCATCATACTATCAAAACATCTTTTAATAAAAATGGATTATATTTAAAATGGCCTATAGAATTCAAGCTTTAGTACTGTAAATGAACAAATAGCAATCAGAATAACCCACCCCAGATCAGACAGATAGTTGTTAGGATAAATGGATGAACAACAGAGTTATTCTAGTAATAAGAATAATTGTAGTGTGTTCACGTACTCATGCAGCTGCTTTTGTCCTCTGCAGCCGTGTAAGGTGGTCTGCCCTCAGGATGTGGACTTGATGTACACAGAGCTGATCCAGCGCTGCAAGCAGATGTATCTCACGGAGTCAGACCGGGATGACGACAACATCTACCAGCTCCCCAGCTTCCTGGATTCCATTGCCAGTGTCCTTGTACACTTGGACAAGGTACAGCGTCTGGACACAACCTTCCATTCAGTCCATCACTTATATGGTGGGCAGGTCTTAATGCACAGGCCACTTACCCATCTTAAACTTCTCATGCCTAACTGCAGATTCCTGAGGTCTACACTCCTGTCCTGGAGCGGCTCCTGGTGGTCCAAATTGACAGCTTCCCCCAGTACAGCCAGCGGATGCAGCACACCACCTGCCGAGCCATTGTCAAGGTGCTTGTTGCCATGGCAGCCAAGGGTCCAGTGCTGTGGAGCTTTATCAGTTCTGTTGGTAAGGAGGAGGGTGGGGCAGTATGGCGAGGAGAGCTGGCACCAGACCCCTGAGACTCTAGTTAGGAGATGGAGGGAGATCATCCAGCGCATTATGGCAAAGAGAGTCAGGTCATCTGCAGAAACATTCAGACGGCGTTAAAGTTTATACAGATGTAAATACACTCACTCTGAATTTGAGTCAAATACATATGAGAAGGCAAAACATATCTAAGTGTATATATTTAATAATATATAAGTATATTGGAGGTGACTGAATTATTGACTTTTATAAAGACCTGTAATGTAAGTACAGTGACTTGTCTGGCTTTTAGTGGTATTATTGGTAATGCATTGTTGTTGTTTTTTTTCAGTGCACCAGGGATTGATCCGTGTTTGTTCGAAGCCAATACCTCAACTAGAGGTGGGTCAGGAATATTGGCACAGCTTTATTTGTGGCATGCTAATGGAATTCAGTTTAAACCTAGTCTGAGTAAACATACACACTCACAGCTATTGTATACATGCCGCACACACGCCCATACGGGGCCAACCTCATGGCACCCATACCACATGCCCATAGGGGGCCAACCTCATGGCACCCATACCACACGCCCATACGGGGCCAACCTCATGGCACCCATACCACATGCCCATAGAGGGCCAACCTCATGGCACCCATACCACATGCCCATAGGGGGCCAACCTCATGGCACCCATACCACACCCCCATAGGGGGCCAACCTCATGGCACCCATACCACACGCCCATAGAGGGCCAACCTCATGGCACCCATACCACACGCCCATAGGGGGCCAACCTCATGGCACCCATACCACACCCCCATAGGGGGCCAACCTCATGGCACCCATACCACACGCCCATACGGGGCCAACCTCATGGCACCCATACCACACGCCCATAGGGGGCCAACCTCATTTTTATAAATAAATTTTATTTAAAATAAAGAAGAGAACGTTTTCCTGTGTTTCAGGACGGTGGCACTACTCAGAGTGGTTCCACAGAGGACGAAGGTGGGGAGTCCACCCAGATGCGCACTGGGAAATGGAAGGTTCCATCCTGCCGGGACTATTTGGATCTTTTCAGGGGCATTCTAGACTGTGAAAATCTCAGGGTAAGACATAATGATTCTTTTATGATTTAGATGCACCTTTCTGATTGATTTAATGGATAGTAATAAATGGGACCAACTCTGAAGCCTATGACTGGACTTGATATACAAATGTTCTAAAGCATTACTATTCTGTCTTTTAGGACACTGGGTTTTTAGAGGGAGCCATGGCAGCCCAAAACTCAAACCTGTCATCCCTGAATCGCCTTTTGTATGATGAGGTGGTGAAGTCCATCATAAAGATCATAGAGAAGCTGGATCTCTCTGTTCAGAAGGTCAACACGGAGGAGGAGGCAGTGCAGGTCTGGCCCCCCCCAAGTCTAAATGTTTCACTAATAAATATGCACATGTACTGTACACAGGTCCATCTACAGTAATTTAGCAAAGCCACATGTTCAGGTGCTGAAAGGTGTTTTCCTCCTGTGTTGAACTGTGTTGGTTTTCTCCCCCCACAGGGACAGACTGATGTCTTTGTGCCGTCATCAGACCCTGCAGCCCACCTTGTCCCCAACAGACCCAAAGACTTCACTGCCTTTATCAATCTGGTGGACTTCAGCAGGTAAGTGCATCACATAAGGCCAAAGACTGTGATGAACTATAAGTCCAAGCAGAATGTCTTCTCTGTTACTGTTCCAAAAGTTTTGGAACCAAAACATAAAAGAACAACTTAAAAAGTAGCTATAAACAATGTAGGGTGCCTATTTAGATTTAGCAGGTAGCATACGGGACATCTTCAAAATAATATGTTATTAATGTTTGCCTAGTTTGTCATTAGTCTGTGCTTCACTATTCAGATATTGTGGGTTTTTTTTAGTTTTTTTTTTTTACTAATAGTTGTGTTTAACAGTTCACTGAAAAAAATCACTGGCCATGGTCATTGGTGGTCAACTGACTTTGGGTTTGGGGAAGATTGGAATCATCTGAGCCCTGCTAGAGCCCTATCCACTGACTGATATGTTGTTGGGTTGATCACAGTGAGCTGTTGTCCCGGAAGAGGCTGGAGTATTTCGAGCAGTGGGTGTACCCTCTGAGCCACGAGCTCATTCTCCACTCCATTCGCTTCCCACTGGTCAGCGGCTTCTACCGGCTGCTCTCCCTCACCATGACCATAGCCAAGAAAATCAGATACTTCCAGGTAACATACAGCAGATAAATGTGTTTGAAAACTTTCTGGAATATAGGAAAGACCTTTATCTTTGGGAAGTTAATTTACTTGTATGTGTTACAAGAAGATGAAGATTAGATCAGAAAATAAACTTTAATTACAGTTGACATGATTATGTTTGATTGGTTGATCACCAATACCTCCTTTACAGGGTGTTAGCCCCAGGAGCTACAAATCCATAGAGGACAAGGATCCAGTTAAATGTGCCTGCTTTGCTCTTGTGTCCAAGTTCGGAAAAGAGGTAATACTGTTCATCCCTGTTTAAGAACGGAAAAGAGGTAATATGGTTCATCCCTGTTTAAGAAATGGATACAATTTACCAAGGAATTAATTTCACCTGTAAGTTGTTAATGCTAAAAAAGGCTGAATATATAGGATATGTGCTGTGTGTGCTCTCCTTACAGGTGTCCGTTCGCATTAAGCAGTATAAGGACGAGCTGCTGGCTGCCTGCCTGACATTTGTCTTGTCACTGCACCATGACGTTGTTGCACTGGACATCAAGGCCTACATCCCCGCCCTTCAGGTTTATTAAGACTTCCTATGATGCTTTTTTTTGTCAAGGACCACAGGACCTCCTTGCCATGTATTCTCGGAATAAAATATAAATCAAATAATGAAAGGGTTTAAATCCTGTTATCTCTGATTAGTATGGTGGTACCCTGTTGACACTTGACCTCCTGACCCCAGGCTGCCCTGCGTCTGGGTCTGAGCCACGCGCCCCTGGCCACGGCTGCGCTGGACGCTCTGGAGCTGTGGTCCTCAGAGATCCCGCGAGAGACCATGCAGCCGCACTACGGTGACATCCTGCCTCACCTGGACGGCTACCTGAAAACAGCCGCTGGGGGTAAGTGTGGCAGCACTTTTGGCCGACAAGCTGCTCTGAGCTGTGATGCCATGGGGACTCAGTTTTGTTGTTTAAGATTGGATATGGAGATGAGTAACTGTAAAGTTGAGCATAAGCTAGTTGCTTTTGGCCCTTTGTGCCATTTTGGTCTTTGGTCATTTCCATGTACACATTTATCTGTTCCTATATACTTTTGGCTCAGTGGCAATAGTAAGAAAAGGGGCTCGCACCACAGAATAAATGCTCAAGTGTAAGACTGGAGGGGACTGAATAAATTAATTAATGTGTGCTTGTGATTGTTTTCAGACAAAGACGAGAGTGGTATGGAGGTGCTGTGTCTGTCCTCTGGCAGTGAGAAGGGTTATGGGAGAGTGATGATGAGGCTGCTGAAGAAGGCCAAGCACCTGCCCATGGTACCTACTACACACCACCTTATCCGACACACAGCTTTAAGCACATTTGCTGTAATTCATGTGAAATAAACAGATTTACTGCAGCAAGAAAGAACGATACTATGTTTTTGACATATGATTATAGACCAAACACTACAACACTGCAATCTACAAGGAGTGGCATGTTAGATATTTGGAGCAGTTCAGTGTTTAATAAAAAAAGAGAGCATGTAAATTGGTTTGAGTGGTGTGTTTATGTTTGTTTTTATGCGTCCGTCACAGGGAGACGAGTCGCCCATCGCAGTGGTGCGGAGGAGGGTGGTGAGGCTGTTGGGCCACCTGGGAGGGCAGCTGAACCGGAGTCTGGTGACAGGTGAGCGCCATAGACTTTTTGGTTTTGTCTGACACTGCAGTATGAGGGATGTCTTGATACATTATCGCTTCTGATGGTATTATATAATGTTGACGAGACAAAATCCGCATATTAACTATCTTCATCATGTGCTCTCGAAGCCTTCCAATAAATATAGCCAGCTGCTTCTATCAATAACAGGGAAGGCAGTAATGCAGATCTATGTTAATGGCTCAGTGAAACACAGCTGTGTTGATCCCTTTCCCCCCTCCTCTTCAGCCATCTCTACGGAGGACATGATGAAGAAGTTTGTGGCGTGGGACAGTGAGAGGAGGCTGAGCTTCGCCGTGCCCTTCTCAGACATGAAGCCCGTTATTTACCTGGACTGCTTCCTGCCTCGCATCACAGAGCTGGCTTTGACCTCCAGTGACAGACAGACCAAGGTGTGAGATGTTTGCTGTTGTCTGTTCACTGCTCACAAGCACAACTGATGCTTGTACCATATGTTTCAATTTATTGTAAATGGTGATCAATTTGTGTTTAGTATATGTGTCTGTGTTGACTTTTCTACCTTTGTGTGCGTGCACATGCAGGTGGCAGCCTGTGAGCTGCTCCACAGTCTGGTGGTGTATATGGTGGGCAAGGGGGCTCAGATGGCCGAGGGGGAGATGTCCGCTCCTCCCATGTACAACCTCCACAAGCGCGTCTTCCCCGTGCTGCTGCGACTGGCCTGCGATGTGGACCAGGTTAGAGGCCCTTTTTACTTTATTCAGTTGCCAAGGTGTTTCACACGCACACGCACACGCACACCCACACACACACACACACACACACACACACACACACACAGCTGGAATTGAAATTGGGTAGCAGGTGTTGTGGTGCTCTTCATTTTCTGTGACTTCATAAATCTATACGGTGACATCAAGTGAAGCAATTCATCTTGCAAGAGCAACTGCAATCAAACCATATCCTTATATCCATAACCATACGGTATATCTGTGACCTGTTGTATACGTTGCAATGTACTATTCTATGCAATGACATGCAACATTTGTGTTTTAGCTTTATCGTCAATTAATCTTGTGCTGCATTATGACGAAGCATATGCTTACCTCAGGTGACAAGGCAGCTGTTTGAGCCTCTGGTTATGCAGCTTATCCACTGGTTCACCAACAACAAGAAGTTTGAGAGTCAGGACACCGTTGCTGTGCTGGAGGCCATCCTAGTAAGCAGCTACTGCAGGGAGCCATGGGGCTATGGGGCCAGCTTCTATTTAAGTACTATGTGAAGAGAACTACTTTGTAAATGTATCGCTCATAATAACAGTAATTCGTCTGGGGTGAAAAAAAACTCACCATGTTATCTGCCCCCCCCCCCCCCCCCGCTACCTAGGATGGCGTGATCGACCCGCTGGACAGCACCCTACGGGACTTCAGCGGCCGCTGCATCCAGGAGTTTGTGAAGTGGTCCATCAAGCAGACCACGCCCAAGCAGCAGGAGAAGAGCCCGGCCAACATAAAGTCCCTCTTCAAGCGCATCTACAGCCTGGCGCTGCACCCCAACGTCTTCAAGAGGCTGGGCGCCGCGCTGGCCTTCAACAGTATCTACAGGCAGTTCAGGTAAGCACATGTTGATCAGTGTACCAAGTGTGAAGTAGTGAGTGCAGTGTGCTGTTTGGCACATCTATTGACATGGAATGGAAAATTCATGCCCCGATATATTACTTTTTCCTGGTCTTAAACATGTCTGTGATGCTGTTTTTTGGTCCGTTAGGGAGGAGAATTCCCTGGTGGAGCAGTTTGTCTTTGAAGTTCTTGTTGTATTCGTGGAGAGCTTGGCGCTGGCCCACGCAGATGAGAAGTCGATGGGTAAGGCTGTGTTTTTAACCTGCTCTCCCTCTTTCTATTGAGGCAGGATTGCGTGCACTGCTCTTTTAACTGATTTTTAAGGTCTGCCCATATTTGCTTGTTATGATTTTGGAGATCTCGATACGCATGCTGTTACGGAGCACTCACTCACGTGACCATGCTGTGGCTTGGACTCTTTGTTGTTGCCTGTGCCACTGACTCCTATCTGGGCTCCTCTCTGCCCCCTGCAGGATCAGTGCAGCAGTGTAACAGTGCCTTGGAGCACCTGAAGAGGATCATCAAACACAAGGCTTCCTCACTCAGCCAGAGCGCCAAACGACGCACTCCCAGGTGGGTCCTCCCCAGACAGCGACATCTGTTCTGTGGCGCACCTTTTCTGTATCTACAAATCCCAGACATTATTCACGTGTAGTGACCAAAGGGGGTATGATAGGTTAAATCCTTTCAAAATGAATTGAGTTAGTTTATGTTAGCTCTTCAATGCAGTGAGTCCTACTTTTCCGCTTTATCTTTGACATTTATTTGTTGGGCATCATATGTTCTCTTTCTCACCAGAGGGTTTCCTCTAGGCACCCTCTCGCTGTCGGAGGTGGTACTGTGGCTGCTGGAACAATGCGGCCGACCACAGACCGAATGTAGACACAAATGCATGAAGCTCTTCTATGAATTTGTACCCTTACTACCAGGTGATCTAGCAAATCATTATGAATATAAAGCTATGTCACTCACAGAAAACACTTTTGAGAATCGTGTCTTTCATCTTTCTGTTTCTCCGTGAACCATAAGAGTGAAATATCAGACAAAACGTGTGGCTTCCACTCAACCATCTAAACACTTTTTATCTTCCTTCCTTCTTACTCCCAGGGAAGAGCTCCCCTGCTCAGTGGCTGGAGGAGCAGGTGCAGAGGGAGGGTGTGGGCTTCCTGGTGTCCAGGCTGGAGGGGGGAGGCCTGCTGAGCCAGCCCACTCTCCGGGCCCTGCAGGCCCCCTTCAGCGTGAGGGTCACCCTGCAGTGGATGGACGTGCTCCTGGCCGCCCTGGACTGCTACAACACCTTCACAGGGCTGCACCTCATTCAGCCGTTGCAGATACTAGGTGAGCCACGCTGCTAGTTAGTTAAAGTGGATGGAAATGGCTCATCTTGGTAAAGGGGAAACGTAAACACGGAACAATGCTTCACCTAACATTTAAGACCAGTACAGTACATTTACTGTCCTTCTAGATAGAAAGGCTTCATTGGAGCATGTTATGTTCTTGAGGGAGTAATAGTCATTCATGTCATGCTGCATAGGTAAAGTGCCAAAATATCTTCCATCTCCCCTCTACTCCCACTGGGTATAGTTCAAACCCAATGCTGAATTCCTACCTTGAAATTGTTATTGATGTGGGCCAGTAAAATAGTCTCTCTTATCTCCCCCATCTCCTCCCTATAGGGTCGGAGGAGAAGTCAAGCTTCCTGCTGGCAGTGCAGTTCTTCCTTACAGAGCTGGCGGGGCAAGACCTGGAGGCAGCAGAGCGTTGTTTCCACACAGTGGCGCCAACGTCCCTCTACAGCCCCCGTGAGCGAGAGCTCTACGCCTACAGCAAGTGTACTGTCATTGTGAGGCTGCTGGAGTTCACCTGTATGGTACTGGGCAAGTGCCAACAAGACACCTGGAAGGTATGACGAGGATATCTTATGTCTAATTGACTATTAGCTAAGTGCTAAGTGCACATTCATTTGTCCTCAACAAATGTTGCCTAATATAACAGAATTAAATACTTCTGCTCCCCCAGTTGTTAGAAGTAGGTATCTTCAACCCTGCCTTCTTTGAACTGGTTGCAATGACCTTATGTGAGCCATCCTCCATTGGGTTTGACATGGCGGACTTGGAGGTGATGACCCACCTGCCGCAAGTTTGCGTGCCCCTGCTGAAGGCTCTGGCCACCTCTCCCTACAAACAGAGGCTGGAGGCCAGCCTCAGGAAGAGAATCTCTGCTCAAAGGTTAGGAGTGAACACACACACCTTATATGTGAACATTAATCTTCTCTGTAGTGCTTTACTTGAAAAAACTGCTTTGCTTGATTGTATTGTTTTTGTGGCTTATGATGGTGAATGTGTGCATGGTATAATCACCATCTTTAAAATGATATGTATCTGTAAAGGGTCAATGATGGCAGTTAAGAAGGGAGTATTGATGTGTATCTGTAAAGGATCAATGATGGCAGTTAAGAAGGGAGTATTGATGTGTATCTGTAAAGGATCAATGATGCCAGTAAAGCAGGGAGTATTGATGTGTATCTGTAAAGGATCAATGATGGCAGTAAAAGAGGGAGTATTGTCCCTTTTGTAGCAGTATTGTCTCTCTGCATTCCTCTCTTCCTCTCACTGTCTGTCTTGCTGACCTTGTAGTGTGGAGGACCTGTGTGCAGTTGATCTGTATAATCCTGATGCTCGTGGAAGCCACACTAAGACCGTGATCATGCTTTCTGCCTGCAAACAACTTCACCAGTCTGGCCTTCTTACCGCTGTAATACACAGTGAGGTATAACAACAAATACAGACCTAATAGATTACCTTTTTAAGCTTTTAGGGAAGTCACAGGATCGTCTCTACCCAACTCTTTGTGTTGCACTGATGTTATTATAAACAAAGTGACTGGCACCGTTGTTAACGATATGTGTCAATAGCTCATGAATAAAATGCGTTTGATTCCCGTTCCTGCCCAATTTGATGTAATTTGGGTCTGGTCTGTGATTTTAATGTCATGGAGGCGTGGGGTCACTGGCCCCTGTGAGGTACGCCACAGAGGGAGCGCTAGCGACCTGGTAATACTGACAATATTCAGACTATTGGTACAAAATCATAGTGCACTACCTATAGTTCTGGTGCATTAGCCATAGTCGGTGCCTAGTATAAAATGTAGCAATTAATTGTGGATCATTATTGTCTGAAGTTGTGTTAACATGTATTAGAATGTAGACCTTTAACCCATGAAATTATTGGATGGAAGTCATTTCTGATTCGTCTCACAGGATGCCAGCTACAGCCACTCTCTGGGCTCCAGGTTACTCCTGGCCGTATATAAAGGCATAGCCCCTGGAGAGGACAGGAAGTCCCTCCGATCCATGGACGTTGGCAGCAGGAAACTGGCTGATGGGCTTGTGCAGCTAGCATTCTCATTGGGTGGACAGGTGAGGTTGATTCTCAGCAACTTCAATTGACTTCCTGAAATGTGAACCGCCAGATGGTAATCTAGAGTCAGTTATGTTAGGCAGTGGTAATCTAGAGTCAGTTATGTTAGGCAGTGGTATGTGAACAGTTTTCTGTTTCTTTCCTCTAACACTCTTCTTTTTTTGGAACTTGACTCTCCTGACCAACCCATCCACGTATCTCTTTCTCTCTCTGTCCCCAGAGTGAGCAGGTAGTGGGCCTGTTGCTCAACACCATCTCGCTCTCAGTGCCTCTGTCTGGCAGCCTGAACCCCAAGTTCCTGAGCTTCTCTCACGGCGAGTATTTCTACAGCCTGTTCCACTGCACCATCAATGCTGAGCTGCTGCGCTGCCTGGACTCTGCTGTGCCTCTGCTGCTGGCGGCCGCCAGTCAGAACCCCAGCATGGTAAAGCTGATGTATTCATATAGTCCTGAATAGATCAGTGGTTTGAAATCAGTATACACGGTATTCCTCAGAGCAATTAAGTTGTTAACATCATGTCATACTCATTATTAGATGTATGTAAATAACGAGAAGATGTGCTAAGGACAAAGAAGGAATCATTCGATTTCAAGTGTGTGTGTGTGTGTGTGTGTGTGTGTGTGTGTGTGTGTGTGTGTGTGTGTGTGTGTGTGTGTGTGTGTGTGTGTGTGTGTGTGTGTGTGTGTGTGTGTGTGTGTGTGTGTCTTGTGACTTAACTGGAGTTGGTTACAGCCTCCTTGCCCTCTGTGCAGCGATGAGCATATTTAGTTGCATGTAACTGAAAGCTAACTGCTCAGCATGGTGAGTCCATGATGGCCATATAAAAATGACCTCATGAATCAGACGACATGGTTTTTGTTTTGGTTACAGGTAAGCATTCTGCTCAACGGCATGCTGGACCACAGCTTCCGTGAGCGTGCCGTGAGGCAGAGTCAGGGCTCCCGATTGGCTGACCAGATTCTCCAGAGGTGGGAGGCCTTGCGGCCGTGGTGGGGGAGCCCCGCCTCTTCTCCCCAGAGCAAAACGTCCACTCTCACGCTTCTCTCCAAAGTGCTGCAGGTACCTCAGCTAAGCAACTCGTCTGCATTGCTCTCACAGAAATATGAAGAGAGACAGAGCACACATGATTATCCCCATCTATGAGGGGGATACTAAAAAATTGGTGTGAATGTGTAGAAGCCACAGGTGACATTTTGACAACATCTGTCATTCAAGATGTAAATAACGGTGCTATTGTTTCCAGAAATGGTTCCTTATGCCAGTCCATTGAAATGTCTTTGTTCCCAAACATCCTAACATTGTACAGCAAATCCAAGATATGCAACAGCTTTCATACATTATGAGCAGGTAGTCATGCTTCTATAATAAAGAAACTTCCTAAATGAGAAAACCTCCGTAAACGTTTTTTATCACTGTTCACCAGTCTTAATCGCTCATCATCTCCTCCATCTGTCCTGCGTCACTGTTGTCCATAGATTGACTCTTCAGTGTGCTCCAACGCCAATCACCAGGCCTTCCAGCCCATCTTCACCACCTACACCACCCTCATCGTCGACATGAGTCTGCCTCTGGACCTCAAGGTAAACATGTTGTGTCCTTTGCTACAATGTGTTTTGTGCATGAGTAAGCCATGTTAGTAAGGTGGTCAGCGGTCTGCCTGGTCGGTTTCTTGACGCTCCTCAAATGCACCATTCCTGTTCTCTCTGCCTCCCCTCAGAGCCAGGCTCTTATCATGCTGCCGTTCTTCACGGTTCTGCCGGCCGAGCCGCTGGCGGAGCTGCAGAGGGCTCTGGAGGTGCTGGTGGCCTCACACTTCCCCATGCAGTCAGACGAGTTCCCCCGTGGCTCGCTCCAATGCAACAACTACATGGACTGCGTCCGCAAGGTAAACGCCATTTCATTCAGTCTGGCCATACATGATTAACAAGATATATACTGTATTTTCATGTCATGTTTATGTATTTGTAGTTTTTAGATGCCCTTGAACTGTCCCAGAGCCCTTTACTGCTGAAGCTCATGACTGGGGTTCTGTGCCGTGATAAGAAGCACATCATGGAGGAGCTGTTCCAGACCTGCTTCCAGAGGCTTGCCAGACGGTGAGAGGGAGAGGGTTTCCCCACTTCAAAAAATTATACTTTAATCTGTTGGTGAATTACAGCATGCCACTGTATGTGGTCTCATGTTTGTGTACATAGTGCAAAACTGCTAAGCTTGAGTGTTTATGTGTAATTGTACGCGTAGTTGCCTGTTTGTGACTTTCTTATTTTCCTATTCTTTATTCATATTCATATCCCTTATTCAGAAGCTCATTGAAAGGATAATAGTACATTTTTGTGTGTGTTGTTTCTTACCTGAGCAGTTCCAGCGTTGACCGGCAAGGGGAGTTACTCTCTGCCATCTACAAGATGTTCCATGATGGAGATGTTCCAGTACGTTCTATGCTGCTGGCAGTGCTGGACCGTGTGCTGCTCCCTCTGGCCACGCACTGCAGCTCTAGAGCCCTCAGCCAGTTTTTCATCCAGAACATCTCGGACGTCATGGCAACACTACAAGCCCGCTTCACCAGGGTATGAGCACCTAATACTATCATCTATGGCCTGTGACATCAGTCACCTTTTCTTATGATTCATGTCAGGATTGTCTTGATTACAGGGATGTAAATCTATGGTATATAACCATCTTAGTTTATGTTGTGAATTTATTTGAGGAGTCAACCTTGACCTCTACTGTACATTGAATGCTCTACATCCTACTGAAGGATCCTACTGTATTATCTAAACTGTGGATGCTGTTCTTCCTCCAGGCGAACGAGGCCACCTTTGAGACTCAGGTGATGATGAAGAGAGGCTTCTATAAACTGATGGAGCTGCTGTACTCCCGTCTGCCCAAAGATGAGCTCTACTCCAAAGACTCCCAGATCAACCAGGCCTTCTGTGGAGAAACCAAATCTGAGGGCAATGAACTTTCAAAGAATCTGCTTAAGTAAGAGGTTCAGCGGTATACTCTCTTGGTCACTTGGCCACTCAAGAGCTTGGATCTATTCTTCTCTCTTGACTCTCCCTACACACTTGTGACCAATTGCCATGTGTCATGGCTGTATTACTTAGTCACCATATGCTATACCATATCAGCTGCTCACAACACAGTGAGGGCTAATTGCATACTTAATTATAACCATTTTATGAATAACTATTTATCAGATAATAAACTGAGCGCTATTAAGTCTGGTTCTTCATGCCATGTGTTATTGGGGGGCAGGTCGTGTTTTGAGGCCTTCACTGAGAACATGGCGGGAGAGACCCAGCTGCTGGAGCTGAGGAGGCAGCTGCACTGCGCCGCATACAGCTGCGCCATCGCACTCATCTGCTGCAGCTTCAACGAGACCAAGTTCTACCAAGGCTTCCTGTTCACCGAGAAGCCAGAGAAGGTGAGAGCTGCCAAAACTCCCCGATAACCATGCAACGTTATTTGTTTACCTAGGGTTAGCAGAATGTATAGGTATGTATGGGTATCAATACATACAAATACACCAGAGCAAAGCACCAGTATAAAAGCACCAGAGAGAATCATTTTGACGCTGTATTTTTCTTTTTTTGTTTCCCTTACAGAATCAGTTTATATTTGACAACCTAATAGATATCCAGAGGGTATACAACTTCCCCATTGAGATTGATGTAAGTATGGTTTTTTTTCTATTAAAATGTGTTCCTCAAATTCTCATAAATGCTTTTTTATACATTCAGGTACAACACTGAAGTACTATTGTGTCTGTATTTCATTTCATATTATTCCTCTGTACTGTAATATTTCTACTGCATCCCAGGTTCCTATAGAGCGGAAGAAGAAGTATGTTATGATCCGTAAGGAAGTGAGTGGAGAGAATAGAGGTAAGAAGGTTCTTCTTTGGTAGTAATCCTAGTTATAAAATGCAATGAAATGAAGGAAAGATTGATCTGTTATGTCTTATTTCACATAGTTTAGTGTAGGAGTATTGTGTGAGGGCTGGCTGGAGGGAAGGGGTCTACAAGGGGGATAATTCCTGTAAAATATTCATTTTGGGAGTATGAACTAGGGTTAGGGTAAGGGGTTAGGGTGTTGGGGGAGCCCCCTGGGATTACGAACCTGGATTAGGGTAAGGGAATCAAATGGGTTACGAACCCTGTTTACTTAAGGCACCCAAACATCTTGCGACAACAGGCTTCTTCACATAATACATCAATTCATAATGTCCCCAAGTAGTCTGTGAGCGTCTCAGCCATAACTAATGGCTCACTTTTTCAGCAGCCTCAGACAACTGCTTAAAGACTCCTTGTAATATAATGCAAAAAGATTTCTCTAAGTGAACTTTGGCTTTTTATATTTCATAATTTTCATAATTTATATTTATCATTTACTGTAGTATACAACTAATGCGCCATAATTTCCTTCAAAACAAAGCAGATAAGGGACTAAAGTCTCGGCTGTCTTAACTTCAGTCAGAGTAAAATGAACCTGTGGGACTCCTGTTGTTTTTGCTATCTTCTCCAGATGCGCCTGTGTACCTCTCCTCCCAGTCCTACATGGCTGACAGCAGTCTAAGTGAGGAGATGAGCCAGTTCGACTTCTCTACTGGAGTGCAGAGCTTTTCCTACAGCTCCCAGAATCCTTCAGGCCACATCAGGGCCAAGAGGACACAGGTTGGTGCAGGGGAAACATCACATTTTAGGAGTGGCATTTTAGGATAATGTTTTATACAACATGTATGTACAAAAAAAACCTTCTCACACATTGTCTTAGGTCAGAATCGAAGTGTCACTATTTCCTGGCCAAAATAAAGGGCATCTCTTGCCCTTGTGTGATTTTAGTGTAGAGTAAATTATTCTAGTGTACAGTAAATGGTTTTAGTGTACAGTAAATTATTCTAGTGTACAGTAAATGGTTTTAGTGTACAGTAAATTATTCTAGTGTAGAGTAAATGGTTTTAGTGTACAGTAAATTATTCTAGTGTAGAGTAAATGGTTTTAGTGTAGAGTAAATTATTCTAGTGTACAGTAAATGGTTTTAGTGTAGAGTAAATTATTCTAGTGTACAGTAAATGGTTTTAGTGTACAGTAAATTATTCTAGTGTACAGTAAATGGTTTTAGTGTAGAGTAAATGGTTTTAGTGTACAGTAAATTATTCTAGTGTACAGTAAATGGTTTTAGTGTAGAGTAAATGCATGTGAAGAAGACTTCCAAACGTGTGCCTCAAGCAGGTGCCCCAACCCCTTTCAGAGCTGTGTCTGCTCAGTTAAAGGAGTTATTGGGTACTTTGACACATTGCATTCTTAGTAGCTGCATGATGATAAATAATAAATTGTGTCTGTGTGTGTGTGTGTGTCTGTTTGTATGTGTACAGGAGCAAGCAGAGATGATGGAAGAGACAGTGGAGCTGGAGATGGACGAGCTGAACCAGCATGAGTGTATGGCCACTATGACTGCTCTTCTCAACCACATGCAAAGGAACAAGATCACACCCACAGTAGAGGAGGTGTGTGCGTGACTGTATGTGTGTGTGTGTTTGTGTGAAGGTCATTTAATCTGAATTAAGTTAACCAGATGTATATAATAAGAGTGTATTTATCATTCATTATATAATTTTTTTTTAATCTTTGGTCATGCACGGTGCTTTCCACCTGAATGTTATTTGCAGTAGTTTCTTTTGACTGGTGATGTGTTTGTGTGTGTGGTTACGTTAGGGCACCACTCCCTCTGACCTAACTCCGTGGATGAAGTTCCTGCACGGCAAGCTGGGAAATCCATCCACAGCACTCAATATCCGCCTGTTCATTGCCAAACTCATTATCAACACAGAAGAGGTGGGTACAGTGCTGTGTTTCCATCCCTCTGTTATTTAACGTCCAGCTGCTCTAAATGATCCATTTCTTCCTAATCCTTCTTTGACTCCTGAGGACTTGTGTATGTATACGTGTACATGCACTCATCCTGTACATGTTTTTAATTAACAAAGGAGTAGAACAGTGCATTGGTGTCTGACTGAGGGAAAGTATAGAATTGATATTGATTTCTATTCATCTTGGTTTTTGTTTTTTCATCTGATGTTTTGATATTGGTCACCCATCAGGTGTTCCGTCCCTACGCCAAACACTGGCTGGGGCCGCTGCTGCAGCTAGTGGTGTCTGGCAATAATGGTGGGGAGGGGATCCACTTCATGGTGGTGGACATCGTGGTGACCGTGCTCTCCTGGACCAGTCTGGCCTCACCCAAGGTTGATCCTCAAGATGAAAAACTGCTGCTTTACTTTGTAGAAATTCTGATGTACTGTTCGGCAGTGGAAAGCGCCCAATTTCTTTGCGCAAATGAACTACCCTAAAGTTGACACGTAAACTTATAAAGCACAAGTTATTGCAGATTGCCACACTTAAAAATCAAATTGGCACATTTAGATTGTATGTCTTCACTGCTACGTCTCCAGGGCAACACCAAAGACGAGGTCCTGGCCAACCGCCTGTTGGAGTTTCTTATGCGAAACAGCTTCAACCAGAAGAGGCCAGTGTTCCGCCACAACCTAGAGATTATCCGCACAGTGGTGGAGTGTTGGAAAGACTGCCTGCATGTTCCTTACAGGTGAGGAAGGGCCTTGCTCTGAATGAAAAGCAATAGTAATACATGACCCCTCAAGTCCCCCACACTAATTCTGATAGTTGATATATGTAAGAATCCTTCAAAATCTCTCACTTTCATGTTCACTTGATTGTTCACACAATATCATGATTCATTCAGCATCAGAGAACAACTCTACTTCCCACATCTCATAAATTAAAAAGATGTATCATTAGCTTATCTTAGCAAAACTATTATTGGAGGTATGTTAAAGGATCATTCATACATTGCATCTTTACTGGAATAGGCTTTGAAGGTTATATAGATTTCCCAATACAGTCAGTTGAAGACTGCTAAAGGAACTTTGAAAATTGTGTGTCTTTTTTACACCCCCCTCCATGTCCTGGGATTCTCTGTATCCTTTAGTCTGATACACGCCCGCTTCGCTGGAACAGACCCCAACAGCAAGGACAACTCTGTTGGACTGCAGCTTCTGGGCATTGTGCTGGCCAATAACCTGCCTCCGTATGACACTGACTGTAGTGTCGACCAAGATAGGTAACCACACACCTGTTCAATCATTTACCTAAATCTAACCTACATTGTTTCAATATAGGTTTGCCTTCCAGATTTACCTTTACTGTTTGAATCAACTATAGGTGTTATGTAAAGATTTTTTCTAGTACTAATGTGTCGGATCTTGTGTTAAACTGCTCATTCAGCTCATTTGTATTTGTGACTGTCCAGGTATTTCCAGTCCCTGGCCAACAATCTGGGTTTTGTACGGTACAAAGAGGTCTTCTCTGCTGCTGCTGAAATCATTGGCTTGATCCTGAACTACGAGGCAACAAACAATGTAGGTGACTTTCTCTCAGTTTTGGAACAGTTCAACAAGTGTATTTCACACACGAACAAACACACACTGCTTTTTTGGAAATTCAAGTTTAATGTGTTTTGAAAAACATGTGGGCCTCTTTCAGGAACATGACGAGTCTTTATTTAGTCTTGCCGTTTCAAAGCTGAAGGACCTGAAGAAGAAAAACATGGATGACAAATTCATTATTGGCCTGAGCAAAGTGTGTAAGCACTTCCCCCCTCTAGTGGACAGGTGAGGGACTATGTCTGCTGAAGTCTCTTCTGTTATTCCAATTAACTTGGAGCACTTGGCTTTTTCCCCCCTACTCCGCTTGAGTATTTACCCCATTCAGTCGATCCCAATGAAGTCACTAACTGACGTATTCTGCACATGCTATTGGTGTAGAAAGACATGTTTGCTTTTGAAGATGACTTTTGATGACGACTTTGGCTGGCTAATCTAGATTTAAAAAGACACTTTATGTCATGATTAGGTCTGATCTAAATATTGTGTGTGTGTGTGTGTACACTCAGCTTTGTCAATGCCGTGTTCTTCCTGATGCCAAAGCTGCATGGCATCCTGAAGACCCACTGTCTGGAGTGTGTGGCCAGCCGTGCTGAGGTCATTCCTGACATCTACATGCACCTCAAGACCAAAGGCTTCACCCAAATCATGACCCACAGGTACTCCGGCATCGGCATAGGCCATTGCAACTTGCTCTGCATGTGTATCGATGGCCTGATTGGTTGGTGGCTTTTTTCATTTCAGCACCTTTGAGAACTGACCTTTCGCCCTTTAAAAAAAAAAATTAAAAAAAAAGAAGCTTTACCCTATTCAAATCCATTTGCAACATGCTAAATTTGATTAATTTATATACAGATCATTTTGCTTTGAAAACTCCCATGATTTTCAATATAACTTCATAACAAAGTATGCATTGGCATAGTCAATTATGGGTGTCATTGTTTTTTTAACTGAATGTTGGGCAATGTAACTGGATTGACCTTCACCTTGTGTGTGTGTGTGTGTGTGTGTGTGTTTGCCTTGTCAGAGATGAGGCCAGGCAGCGTGTGTGTCTGGACATTGTGCATAAGCTGCTGGCCTCCTTGAAGCCAGACGAGCTGAAGGAGATGCTGCCGGCCGTCTGCTCATTCTCCTCCCACCCATCACCTGTCTGCCGTGAGCGCATGTACGACATCCTCATGTGGATCCAGGACAACTACAGGTCTTCCTCCTTTCTTTGTGTTCAGTTGTTTTCTTTGCTTGACCTTTTCCTGTTTTCTCAAACAAAGGAACCATCAATACATCCAATTTTGTCCTTTTAAATTCTCTCTGCATAATGATTTTTTTGTTTTGATAGCTTTGTCTCTCTGTCTGTCTTTGTCAGTGGTGTTGAGTATTTCTGGTCGGCATTGACCTTGATGGTAATGCACTGGTGTGATTTTGGTGATGTTCTGTTGTCTTTGCAGCGATTCTGAGAGCAAAGAAGATCAGACTTCTCTGGAGGTGTTGAATGCAGCCAAAGACACTCTGCTTCAGGGACTCACAGATGAAAACGCTGGTCTCCAGTGAGTGCTCCATCAAGTGGCAGCAAGTCCCAGCTCTACAGAAAAAAATGCAAAATGTTTTTGTTATTTGAAATGCAATCATAATTCCTTAAGATACGCTTAAGGTAGTTTGTTTACATTTTCAAGGTAAAATGTTTGGTCCTTTTCAAAAACTAAATGCAAATTAGCCCTGCAAGAAGTTTATTGCACACAACACTAATAGCTGTGTGGGGCTCTACAGAATATCTATATGATAATACTTCAGTGTCAGTGTCAGTAATACTCTATTAAGTAATACTGTATTAATTAATTACAATATAGATTGTTATATTACCTAAACCAATGCTGGAGTTATGTTTATCCCCTCCAGGCTGTATGTGCGTAACTTCTGGAGTCACGAGAGCCGGTTGCCGGGGGCGACGCTGGAGCGGATGCTGGTGGTGCTGCGTTCTCTGTACTCCCCACGCATCGAGGAGCGCTTCCTCAGCCTGGCCACAGACCTGCTGCTGGAGAGGACCAGCCAGAGCCCCGACTACACCCGCAACATGTTTGAGTACCCGCTCTCCGAGTGCAAGTTCCAGGTCTGCTTCAAACTGGGCACAGTTATCAAATAATATTTTGTGTAGGCAACACAACCAACTCAAAGTGCATCTTCAGGAGTCTTTGTTGAGACTATATTTCAAAGAAATGAAATGGAGTAATGATTTCCCAATTCCCCCGGGAGCACTCCGTGATAATAAGTAGCCTAAATGTGTTACGGCATTTTAGTCTATCAATAATAGGTTTCATGTTTCCCTTTGCTCTCTCCTCTCAGGAATACAAGGTTGATGCGAACTGGCGTCTGCGCAGCACCGTGCTCACCCCCATGTTTGTGGAGACCCAGGCGTCTCAGAGTGAACGGGGCGGCAGCGCAGGCTCCCAGCCCAGCAGCATGGACGGGCAGGTCAGGGCCACCCAGGGCTCCCTGGAGTTCAGCCTCACACAGGCTCCAGGCGCAGGTATGGGAATCACACCTGCCTCAGATATAACCGTGCAAACAAAAGGCAGGCATGGTGAAGATGATCTATGCATTTGTGCATATAGAACTGTTTTTAAAATGTACTTTATGTAAACATGTTAATGAGATTATGCTGACTTCATGTGATATACATATAAATAAAATCTCGAGTTATTGTAGCGCAAGTGAGTGTGTGTGCTTGCTTGCTTGCTTGTGTGTGTTAATGCTTACGTGCTTGTGTTTGGGTGCTTTTCAGGCAGACGCACTGCATACAACTGGCTGACGGGCAACAGTGTGGACACGCTGGCGGAGTACTCCCTGCCTGCCTCGGAGTCCATGTCCTCGCTGCTGGTGTTTGGGAAGAAGAACAGACCCGCCTCCTGGAAGAGTGTGGGGGCGGGCTTCGGCTCGAAGCGCAGCACCGCTCCATCTGATGAGGCAGACAGCAGAAGTGCAGGTGATCAGACAGTCACTGACAATCAGCCAATCAGACAGTTTTATACTACAGACAGATTAGTAAACTTAATTTCTATTGGTTTATTTTTTTATTAGTTGTATTGGTTTCGTAAACTAATATCAGTGGAGTAATCGTTGAAGTGCGGTGACTAATCAATGAAAAGGAGGCTTTGCCCTCTTGGCCAAATCATATAGGACCATTATAGATATATTGTAACTACTTCAGTCCTACCACTATACCCTGGTATACAACTGAACTATACTCTAATCCCTGCAGTAGCATACAGAACTGTGTAGTTTCAAGGTTTCTTTCTCTTATCAGCCGAGCGCGAGCGGCGGGCTGATATTCTGAGGCTGAGGAGGCGCTTCCTGAAGGACCAGGAGAAAGTCAGCCTGCACTTCGCCAAGAAGGAGATCAGCTCACAGAGGCAGGAGAGGGTAGAGTGGCCTGTTTCTGCTCCTCTTGGACATCTGTGCGTCTTTAAAAAACGTCTTGTGTGTTGGGGGCTCCATGCTGTCTCTGCTGGAGAAGAGGGTGGCCATTTTGTGAAACCCCATTTGGGTCTCACTGGCTGAGGTTTGGATTAGACATTGGCACACATTTTGCTTAATGTATTTGTCATGTTGCAGTGCGGTTGCAGTGTGTGTCTGCCCTCTGGTTGATGGCAACAGCCATGTTGGTAACCTTTTTCACATCTGTCTGCCGAGCAGGAAAAGCGAGCAGAGCACAAGATCCGGAAGGATGCCCAGGTGACTCTGTACCGCAGCTACAGGTCGGGAGATCTGCCCGACGTCCAGATCCAGCACAGCAGCCTCATCGCACCACTGCAGGCCCTCGCACAGGTAAAACACTAGCCTATACTCACACACACGTACTCATACAAAGACACACACACACACACACACACACACACAGACAGTAGTTAAGCCACACAATGCATTATGACAGTATACCTACACAACACAAAGACAAATAAACACAGATGAACACAGAAGTACATCATGCGACGCACTGAAGCACATACATTTGCTCAAATACTTAAACATGCAATTAAAAGTTGTACACACAAACTCGGACAAATACACATCAACTTATGTATCTGATGGAGCAGATGTCATTATTATTGGTGCACATATTTGGATAACTCCAATTTTCCACATTTATGAGTTCAGCTAGGGCATTCACTGATTTTAGGGGAGTCTGGTAGCTCTGGTGTGGGTCAGGGCTGGGTTCGTTCCAGACTCACCCACTTTCAGGATGACCTCATTGCGTATGGATTTCAGTGGGCAGACTGGGCACTAATCACTTCCCCTCCTCTGCCAGAGGGATGCCAACCTGGCCAAGCAGCTGTTCAGCGCGCTGTTCTCTGGCATCCTCGCTGAGATGGAACGCTCCAAGTCCTCTGGTGAGAGGAAGGGGGTTCTGGAGGACCTGCTGCAGAACATGAACATCTTCCTGAACAAGAGTACTCTGTACTTCCCCCCGTTTGTGGCATGTGTGCAGGTAAGAGCCTCCCTCTGTCTAGCATCTAGATATCACATTTCCTCACATGGTCATTCATTTGAGAGGTACTTTGCACATCACACATTTAAGCTCATGTTTGTAGTTGAGTCTCAATTAAATTTCAAATATGCAGTTGGGTTGGATTCAATTTATTGTCATTGCACAGAGTACAAGTACAGAGGCAACGAAATGTATAAAGAGAGGTGAGAGGTGTTGCATGCAGGCCCGTGTTGAATCCTTGACTCTTGACTCTTCCCTGCTGTAGGATATGAGCTACCAGCACAGGGAGCTGTTGGGGGTGCAGCCTGCGGCGGTGAGCTCCAGCTGCCTGGCCAGCCTGCAGCAGCCCATGGGCATCCTGCTGCTAGAGGAGAGCCTGCTGAAAGGCCCCGCCGCCGTGCCCGATGAGCCCCCCTCCAAACGGGCACGTGGACGCAGAGAGCTGCCCCCCGACACCGAGCGCTGGATCCACCTGGCCAAGTATGACCAACTCCCTGCTATTTCGCTCACCTTGCTATTTCCTTTTTTATCTTTCCTTATTTTTATCTCTTTTTTTTTTAAATGTTTCTCCTTTTCAAGGCATATCTTGTCTGTTTCTCTTTCACCTCCCTCCACTGTCAGTTGCATTTGGTAATAGTTATCTACCTGCCCCTTCTATATGAAAACACATTAATTTCTAACAGTACATCCCGTCTCCTTCCCTCCTTCCCCCGAAGGCTGTACCGGTCTCTGGGAGACTATGATGTAGTGAGGGGCATATTTGGAGGGAAGATTGGCACCAAGGCCATCACCTGTTCAGCTCTACAGGCAGAAGCCAAGAGTGACTACGCTGAGGCTGTCAAGCTCTATAACGAGGTTCTGGTTTCTGTAAACTATTTAATCAGTGCTTAATGCTCTGATGCATAAATTGCCAGGGAACAATAAGCATGTCTATTTATGACTATTGCTCTGTCCTGAGCTGTGTAGGCGTTGAACTTTGAGGATTGGAAGGATGGTGAGCCGCTGGACACAGAGAAGGACTTCTGGGAGATAGCGGCGTTAGACTCCTACAGTCACCTGACCGAGTGGAAGTCCCTGCAGTACTGTGCCACTGTCAACATTGACGACAGCTCACCTGTGGACCTGGAGAAGATATGGAGTGAGCCCTTCTACCAGGTGGGCTCCATGGTGACCATGCCATCTTTTGAAAAGCATCAAATCAGGCTGCTCTGTAGAGCCCAGAGAGGCTTATGTTACACTCAATTGAACAGAACCATGGCAATGAGGAGTAAACCACAACTTAGAGCCCACCAAAACCTGAATCTGTGGAAATGTATCATAACCAGTCAAAATGTGCTAATTATTTGTGTTGCGTTATTGGGTACCTGCGATTGTCTCTGTGTGTTTGTTTGTATATGTTCACAAATCTGTTTTGTGTTTGTGTTGTGCGATTGTCTCTGTGTGTGTGTTTGTGTATGTTCCCAAATGTGTGTGTGAGTGTGTGTGCGTGCGTGCGTGTGTGTGTGTGTGTGTGTGTGTGTGTGTGTGTGTGATCCCTCCAGGAGAACTACCTGCCCTACATGATGCGCGGCATGCTTAAGCAGCTGCAGCTGGGCGAGAGGGACCAGGCGCTGCTCAGCTTCGTCGACGCCGCCATGAAGGTGGAGGAGCGCAAGGTCGTCATGGAGACGCACTACAGCCAGGAGCTCAGCCTGCTATACGTGCTGCAGGAGGACTACGACCGCGCCAAGTACTACGCCAACAACTGTATGCAGGTCTTCATGCAGGTCAGCAAGCCAAGTTGGGCCATCTAACTGTCTGTCAGAGAAACTTCAGTTTTCATTCCGTCATTGAGTCACCAGGAGGTTGCGGTTGTCAAACTTCCCTTTGAATCCGTTTGGATTATATAGTCAGACAGTTCCGCAAGATTCACGTGTAATGCTGTTGTCATTGTAGTAGTCTGAAAGAATGATGTGAACCACGAGCCTTATTTCTGAGCTTTCTGTTTTAAACTCTTTCCATTCATATTCAGATGTCTTAGTACACTTTGTGTATTTGTTTTTTAAACTGATTCACTGACTAAACTGGTATACTGGACATTGAAATTGTGAAAAGTGAAAGATGCAGGGGTCATATTGATTTGTCAGAGATCTAGTAGCAGGTGTAGAATAACCCTAGTACTAGCATGAGGAGTCATAGTAGAGCTGTATTATATTTGTGTTGTGTATCTCATATCCCTGATTCTGCTGAGTCTTGTCGGTTGTCGTGTTGTAGAACTACTCCAGTATCGACCCACTGCTCAACCAGAGCCGGCTGACGGTGCTGCAGTCTGTGCAGGCCCTGACTGAGATCCAGGACTTCCTGCACTTCATCACTGGAGACGGTAGTTATCTCCCTGCCCTTGGGGTGACATGTCTCATGTTCTCAAACTTTGTGACAATCTTTGTGTGTTTTTAAATCACGGCAATTTTTTTCTCTTTTATTTTTTTGGTTGTACCAGGGAGCTATAACCTTTTGCTTGTGAATTAACTTTTCTGTATTTTACATCTGTATCTTAACATAGACATAACTGTCTGATCTGAAATTGAATCAGTATGTTGCTGTTGCTGTTCTTCTGTCTAGTTTCTGTGATGTCTTTAAAAAATCTCATGAGACTCTGGACCTCCCACTACCCTGATGCCAAAACTGACCCCATGAATGTTTGGGATGACATCATTACATCTCGGTAAGGTTTGTTCTTCAGCTCCTGTCATGTGTGTTCTGGTATGGTAGGAGAATAGAGAGGAGTCCTGGAGTCCTGTTTTAATCCTTGGGTCTCTTCTTCACTTGTCTCCACTACAGATGCTTCTTCCTGGATAAGATCTTGGAGAAGCTGAAAGTGTCTGCGCCAGACGACAGCATGGAGGTGGATAGAGATGGAATGGATGTGGACCAGCCAGAGGACATGGAGGCGCTCGTCAAGAACTGCAAATTCAACATGAAGCTACGCATGGCTGACAGCGCATGGAAACAGGTCTTCATGGAGCTCTAGTGCTCGCCATCATTCACGCTGCTCTTTGTAGTTCAATGTTCTAGTAATATCATCGGTTCATCTGCCTTGAATCTGTCAGTGGCGGGAATAAGTTATACTACTACTGTAGGCCGTACTACTGAACTTTTATCAAATGTATTAAGACCAAAAACAGAACAGTATTGTTTCTGTTAGCGTTGGGCTTTCCAGAAGTAAATTTTGGCGTCTGCTCAACCCATTCCAGAACTGCTTCCCCGTCTCCACCAAGCTGCTGAAGGAGCTGCACCGCGAGGCGAAGACGCAGGATGACTGGCTGCTGCGCTGGGTGCACAGCTTCAGCCGCTTCGCCCACAGACGCAGCACAAGCCTGGGGCCCTGTGAACAGATCAGCAGCCTGCTCAAGACCGTGCCTCTGCTGGGTCAGTCTGCAGTCCTCCCCACACAAACCCCTCCCCACGCAAACCCCTCCCCACGCTAAACCCCTCCTGAGTCCGTCTGCAGTCCTCCCCACGCTAAACCCCAGTCCTCCCCACACTAAACCCCTCTCCCTCCTGAAGCAGTGATGAAAGTTAACTGGTGTATTTTGGCAATATAGCCAATATAGCAGTGTTGTGAAGTAAAAGCTGTTCCTTGGGTTTGTGACCCGGAGCACAAAACTACACTGTGGCTAGTGATCTATACCACCTTTTTTATCTTTATACATAAAGATCATTACACTATAATTACATGAGGACACGCATTGTAACTTTTATTTGAGTATGGTCATATATTGTTATTATTTGCTTGGTGTTTTATTTCAGTGATTTTAGTACCTGACTGATATCTGACAATATTTGCTGACGCACAGTGACTAGGCAACACTGACAATACTTAACTTAACTCCGATTTAAAGAGGGAGCTGTGAGCTGTCTAACACACTGTCTCGCGCTGCCTGCCGTCCCTTAGAGGAGACTGAGAAGCAGAGTGAGCTGTCGGGCCGGGGGCGTGTTTACCGCAGCCAGCGCATCCTGATGGGCACCTCCTTCCACCTGCTGGCCTCCGCCATCAGTCAGAGCGCCTCTGCACTGGAGGCCGTCGGCAAAGACAAGGCAGACAAGCTGCTGCAGTATGCTGAGGCTTCCTCCACCAGCACACAGGTGTGAGAAGAGGCCATTACATTACTCATGTCTGTGATAGGGTGGTTGTTGTTAGTAACTGCCGATCACTACTGACAACAATTATTTGTTCATTGGGGCCTATAACTTGGATTGTTTGCCATTGGGTAGCACAAATGCTCAAAACTATCTAAAGCTACAATATCTGTGAGCAGTGTTTTTGTACTGTTTTCCAGAGAGAGCTGCCAGTTTGATGTCACTGAGTGTTGCAGTAATTTAGGCTGTGTCCACGTGTGCATGTGGTTGCGTGTACATGTGCGTGTACATGTGCGCATGCGCGTTTGTGTTTGTGTTGACACAGTTGGAAGTTGTGGAGAAGCTGGAGTTGCGTGCCCTGGAGCTGCTGCATAGCGCCACCCGCAGGGCAGATGAGGAAGTGCAGTCTTTTTCCCAGGACAACTGGGACACTGCGGGCATCATTGAGGCCCACATGACCTTCGCCAACTTCAGTGACAAGATACTCAGGGAGGATGAGCAGAGAGGAGGAACAGGTAAGTTATAATCTGTGAACTCTTAGTATTCAAGTGGGGATAGGGATGAATGTGGTCTTTCACATAATTGAAGGACATGTACAATACAAAACAGTAGCAATCATTTCCTAGTATTTCATTTTAATCCAATGTTTAATGTATATTTTTCATAGATTATTTCTAGGTTAAATGATTGTGATTGGCAGTTGTAGAAAGTGAACATCATTCTCTATATGTCAAAGTCAACACCTTCTGTAAACTTGCTGCTCATTTATCGGTGTGTGTGTGTGTGTGTGTGTGTGTGTGTCTGTGTGTGTGTGTGTGTGTGTGTGTGTGTGTGTGTGTGTGTGTGTGTGTGTGTGTGTGTCAGTGAGCAGGATTGCGGAGCAGCAGGCCCTGCCGGTGTGTGTGGTGGAGTCCATGCTGAAAGCCCTGAGGCTCAACTCTGAGGAGGCTCGCCTGAAGTTCCCCCGGCTGCTGCAGCTGGTGGAGCTCTACCCTGCAGAGACCCTGCACATCATGGCCAAGGAGGTGTGTGTGTGTGTGTTAGAAAGAGAGTGAGAGACACACAGAGTGGCAAGAAGGGAAAGAGAGACAATTTAGAGGCAGAAAGTTTAGGTCTGAATTTGAAGATTGATCTGGATTTTGAATGCAGCATTCATCAAACAAAAGCTGTTGTGTGTTAACTCATATTTACATATATTGTTTGTGCAATTTATGAACTGATGGTTTATCTTTTACGGATGAGTCAACGCTGTTCTTTCATAGGTTGTCACAGTCCCCTGCTGGCAGCTGATTGGTTGGATCAGTCAGATGATGGCCTTGCTGGACAAGCGTGAGGCGGTGGCAGTGCAGCAGGTGATCTTGGAGATAGCAGAGTCCTACCCCCAGGCTCTGGTCTACCCCTACATGATCAGCAGTGAGAACTACTCGTTTGAGGAGACGGCAGAGGGACACAAGAATAAAGAGTTTGTGGAGAGGTACGAGGAGTTGTGGTATCGTGAAGTAATGGGGACATTACATTTAAACGAGTGGCTTGGGTGAAATATCAATGCTAAACGTCTCTTAGTCAAATGTTATTGAAGGCATTTAAATGAGGAGCATAGCTGATACAGTTGCTCTGGTGTACACACCCTCAGGGATTGACAGGAATAACTGAAATTTCTCTGTGCGTGTGTGTGTGTGTGTGTGCAGGCTAAAACCTCTGCTTGATAAGGGAGGGGTCATCCAAGATTTTGTTGATGCCTTGCAGCAGCTGACAAACCCTGAAATGCTCTTCAAGGTATGACAAGCTGTTTTGACATCTGATGCACAGCCCCAAGTCAAGGCTTGATTGGATGATGATGAACTAGCTCTCCCTCTCTCCCATTACAGGATTGGTGGGATGAGGTGAAGAATCGGCTGGACAAACCCAGTCTGGACAAGAAGATGATGAGGGCTCTGTATGATGAGATGCACTCCTCTCTGTGTGATTCGAGAGCTATGGGGTTCGGCTCTTTCCGCAAGAAGTTCATACAGGTTAAGAATTGTGTATACCACACTCTTACTATACTTCACTCTCACACATTAATATGGTTAGGTTTTATCAGTGGACACATCCACAATGATAAAAGCTGCATAATAGAGATGCAATATATTAAATGGCTTTAATATAATTGAATATGAATATGAACACTTTAATATACAGGAATCTGAAGTGAAACATGCAATTTCAATTAATTTCTCATGATCTCATTCATAGACTGAAATATTTGATTGGATTTCAACTTTTCTTAATCCCTCACTCAGAAATTCTCTAAAGACGTGGAGAAGATGCTGGGCGCGGGTGGCTCCAAGCTGTTTGAGAAGCGTAAGGAGAAGCTGTATTTAAAGCAGGTAGATGAGCTGACCGCCTCCATGCGGGCCTTCCAGAAGGAGCCGGGGAACCTGAAGGAGTACTCGCCTTGGTTGAGCAACTTCAGGCCCGAAACCCTGAGGAATGAGCTGGAGATCCCAGGTGAGGCCTGGAAGTCTTCCAGCATCACAGTACAGGAGCCTACGACACTCCTAGTGCCTGCCCAGACAAGTGGAATGTAGACAATTCCGTTTTTAGCAAAAATAGACCAAAAAATAGCAAGAATAGTTTAACTGTTTTTTTTTTTTTCCCATCTGTGCCATTCCAGGTCAGTATGATGGCAGATCAAAGCCTTTGCCTGAATATCATGCAAAGATTACAGGATTCGACGAGAGGGTAGGTTGTACATAATGTGATTAGCATAAGACTTCAAAGCAAATTGGCATTGTTGGACATATTTTATGCACAGGTAGTGCAGTCTCAAAATGAGATTAGTCTATGCAATTTGATAAAGATAGTGATGCTTTTTAAAGTTGAATGTGGCTGTAGTTATATCAAGTTGAATCTGACTACATTTTCGATTACCTTTTATGGCTCAGGTGAAGGTCATGACCTCCCTCCGGCGTCCGAAGCGCCTGATAATCCGCGGTGACGATGAGAAGGACTACCCGTTCCTAGTGAAGGGGGGTGAGGACCTGCGCCAGGACCAGCGCATCGAGCAGCTCTTCAGCGTCATGAACATCCTCCTCAACCACGACACCGCCTGCACCCAGAGGAACATGCAGCTCCGCACCTACCAGGTGGTGCCCATCACCAGCAGGTACCACACCTGTACCTAATACATCAATGTATTACACACACATGTTGAAGATCAATGTGTAGATGTACATTTAATGTGTGCGAGAGTGCCGAGTGAATCAGTATTTAACCGATACTGAACATAACATATTCACACACTTACAGTTTAGAACCACTTACACTATGAGATAGAATCACATGAGGTACTGCAATTTTACTCCTCTGAAGAATGCCTCTAGGCCCCAGAAGCTAGGTGTTCACCACAAGCCCTTGAGAATGCCCTGCTCCTAGTGATTAATGGTTAAGCGGTTTTATTATTGTTGATTCCCTGAAGGATTGGTCTGATTGAATGGATGGAGAACACCTGCACCCTCAAAGACTTCCTAGCCAGCAGAAGAACAGAGAAGGAGCAGAAGCTCATCACAGCGTACGGTTTCTCCTCTCTCTCCCTAGATTATTAAAATAACATACTTCTTTCAAATATCTTAAAATACTCTGTCTTCTTTATCTTAGACCAAATGAAGCGTATGCCAACTGGCTCTATACATTTGGAAAGGACATCAGGCAGTACACTGAAACATATAAGTAAGCAAACAACCAACTATTAAGTTCTTTAATTTTCCATTTTTCACCAACAACAAGTCTTTGCAAAAAGCATTCTAATGCATCTATTTCTCTTTGATAAATCTATAAGTGTTAAAATGCAGTTAGTCGCCACTGCCACGGTCACTGTCAGATCAGTGTTCTCCATGTGTTAAATTTGGTTATGGAAATTTGGACATAAAGTGATTGCTGCCATTTTCTACAGGAAGGCCAGCCGTACAGAAGTCGTCAACAACTTTAGGAAGCTTCAGCAAATGGTCCCTGAAGATCTACTAAGGTCAGCACTCAGTCAGTGTTTCAGACTGCACATACACACAGCAATGTAATAATGTGACGGTCATGTTGATTGTTTGTTGTTGCTGCTGCAAAGAATTGTGGGACGGCATTATCTCCTTTTGTTTTGTAAAGGATGGTCCAGTGTTCTCTATGCTAAAGGAGTTAAGAAAGGAAGCATTAAAGCACCTTTCCGTTAGCATTTAGAGAATTTGACCAGCTCTTATCATGGCTGCTACTTAGATGTGTCATTTCAGTTAGCAACCTTCCAAAGCTAAAAAAGCCTATTCGACCACAGCCTTGGTATATGGACTCGATACTCCTTCCTTAGGTGGTGCAAGGAAATGTAATTTGATGACTGGGGCTTCTGTAATTAGCAAAAACATTGTAGTGTTGGCTTTATAAAAGTGGTTAGATCTTGTGATATCTTGGGAGAAACCAAAAACCCTAAGAAGCTTTCAGTGGCCACAAACTTGGTTGAATATTCTCCAAATGTAGCACAGACCATCTTCAGACAAAGCCTCACAAAGACAGACTTTTTTATTTTCAAAACCATTTTTTCGTTACCGGCTATCGAATTTGGCACAGGAAGTGAGCTCACATTTGGCCAGTCTTTTGTCAATTTACATTAAACGTTCTTACAGCCATGCCCTTGTCATGACATCAAGTTCTCATGGCAACTCTGGCCTGCTTTGCCCCCTTATCGCTGCCTGCAGCTATGTTAGTTTTCTATAATTCTGTTGTTGTGATAGCAGTGATTGAACTATTATGTAGTCACAGGGCATGATGGTCTTAATTGATTTTATCATTTTACTCCTTTAATTAATGATTGTGGTGACGTGGTCTTTTATACGCTTATGCTGTCTCTGTGCAGGCGTGCATTTGTTCGGATGAGCACCACCCCAGAGGCTTTCCTGTCACTGCGTTCCCACTTCGCCAGCTCCCACGCCCTGCTCTGTGTCAGCCACTGGCTTCTGGGCATCGGTGACCGCCACCTCTCCAACTTCATGATCAACACCGAGACCGGCGGCATGATCGGCATCGACTTCGGACACGCCTTCGGATCTGCTACACAGGTGTGTGTTACCATGACTCTGCTTGTCAACGTCCCATGGAAGCATTTAAAAGGCCTTCACGAAACCTAAGACATCAACTTAACATCAGACAAAACACGAAAGGGTTTTTTTCTGCCCTCAGAAACATCACTCTGTACTGATTTGGTATGAAGACAACTCCAAAAAGACAGCAATCTTGAAAATAAACATGAATGAGTACTCCGTTTTGAAAAACACTGATTTGTTAATGGCGCACAAACAAGCTTGACCATAAAAGTCTCCTCTGTGTCCCCCTCCCAGTTCCTCCCGGTGCCAGAGCTGATGCCGTTCCGGCTGACGCGGCAGTTTGTGAACTTGATGCGGCCCCTGCAAGAGTCAGGCCTGATCCGCAGCGTGATGGTGCACTCGCTGCGAGCCTTCCGAGAGCAGCCCGATCTGCTGCTCAACACCATGGACGTCTTCGTCAAGGAGCCCTCACTCGACTGGAAGGTAAAGGAGCGTTTCCAGGTGGCAAGAGATAATGACGCCTGCTTTTTGTGAAACTGCTCTACGCATTTATAAGGCTTTACACATTTCAGTGTCAACATGCCCTTTGTGATGTTCTTCTGCAGAACTTTGAGATGAAGCAGCTGAAGAAAGGTGGGAAGTGGATGGAGAGTGTGGATGTCAAGGAGATTAACTGGTACCCACTGCAGAAGGTCAGCCTCGCCCGGAGGAAGCTGGAGGGAGCCAATCCTGCCATCATCACTAGGTACTGTGGGTCTACCTAGGTAGTGGATGTGTAGTTTTACTGCAGGTGCATTTGTCATGAGAGTAGGACATGATTGGAAGTTGATCATTTCTGCCTGTTACAAGTTATTTGTTAGGGTTGAAGCTTCATATACTATGTGTATTTTTCACTCAAGCTAATTTCTATGGCCAAGTTATTTATTAAGAAGTGGTTGCGAGTTATTCAGTTCAGTGCCTTTGTGTAATTCCTTTTTCATTGTGTATATGATCTATCAAGTAAAACTGGTTAAAAATAATTTCATCTAATATGGCTGTAGGATTTGACTGTATAAGTAAGTATCTTGTAAGGGCAAATGTTACACCCAGGACGCTGCGCTCGTCTAGTGAGCGTCGTTTGGCACTGCCGTCTGTGCAAGCACGGCAATCCAGACTATTCTCATTTGTAGTTCCACGTTGGTGGAACGAACTGCCTAGTACTACCAGAGCAGGCGCGTCCCTCTCTACCTTTAAGAAGCTTTTGAAGACCCAACTCTTCAGAGCACCTCCCTTCCTAACTGGCACCTGACCAGCGCTTAACTTGCACTTCAGCAGTTACATTCCTGCACTTCTTTTTCCTTGTTTCTAGGTCGTTGTTTTCTAATTCTCATGTAAAGTAGTATTTATTGTTACACCATGCTTTTTATTGCTCTTAGCTTGACTGTTTTCTCCCTTGTATGTCGCTTTGGACAAAAGCGTCTGCTAAATGACTAAATGTAAATGTAGACTGCTTCATTTGGGTTTAACACCAGTGTTTGATTTGTGTGGCAGTGAGGAGTTGATGCTGGGCTTTGAGAAGGACCCTGCAGTGAAGGGAATGCTGGACGTGGTGCGGGGCTTGAAGGAGCACAACATCCGTGCACGTAAAGCGGAGAAGGACCTCAGCGTGGAGGAGCAGGTAGACTGCCTGCTGGACCAGGCCACAGACCCCAATCTGTTGGGCAGGGTCTATGTCGGCTGGGAGCCCTGGGTCTGACATGGACTCAATCGGTCTCCCTCTCACACATTCTCACTGTCTAGGTGCTCATAGACACGGGTACTTACACGAAACACAAAGGCACTGATATATAATAAATGTCCCTGGGATGTTGAACAGGCGTGACTGACTTACCAGAAAAGCTACATATTTTCAGGATGAAATTCTAGCCCCAAAAAAGTACTTTGTAATAGAAATGGACCATGATGTCATGACCACATAGGCTCACAATTAAGGGCCAAGATACTCTACAGCCGCCAGCTGATAACCCCCCTCTGTCATGGATATATGTCAGAAGATATATGTTGGCATCCATGTTGTCACTAGTCGAAACTAATTATGACTCTTTGTCCTTGTCAATAAACGACACCACTGTTTTGACCAGCTCAGTTGTTTTGTGTTGTACGGTTACACTCTTTCTGTCCTTATCAATAAAAAGCACAACTGCTTTGACAGGCTCAGTTGGTTGACAAACATTCTCTTTTCTTTATTATTTTTTTTTGCAATGCCCAAAAGTTGCATTCTGCACTGGCAATCACCTGGTTCATATGGCTTTATTAGTAGACCTGTTATATATACTAAGGCAATCACAGGCCGGGTTCACAGTTGCTTCAACATAAAGCATCTGACAAGGAACAGGGGGTACAGACATTGGATTATTTTTACCATAGCAAGGTGGTGAAGCAAATCACTCATCTTATCATGGCAAAATATTGAAGGGGGGAAAAATGCGGTTTCTTCATAGAACTTCATTACACTGTTTATACAATTGTACAACAATCGGTCATCATTAGCAGACTTCACCTTGTCAAACAACAATCTTTACCATCCTTGCTCTAATCCATGATTGTTTGTGTAAATCAAAATTGATTAAGCTTTGTGAAAGGCTTTGGGTTTGAGCAAGTGTTTCCATTGTGCATGTCTTTACAGAGGTCAGGAAGGGAGTCAGACAGAGATACATATCGTTATTATACAGACATACCGTATAGTTAATACATAAAAGCACCCCATATATATATATACATATATATATGTATGTATATTAGACAAACAAAATGGCCACCACTGAATGTGCATAGTGTTCAGATACAAAACTGTCTAGGGCAATACACAAGGCCAAGGTACCGTCAGTTGTGACACATTTAATGTGCCTTGCACCGACTAGTTTTGTTTTGAATTTTTTTTTTGTTCAGGTTTATTATTTTTCATTATTATTATTATTACTACATTTTGGGCCTCCAGCCACCAATAAACTGCAACAGTTTCTTTACCTGGAGTTTAGTTAGCTTAAAGTCCTCTGAGAGGATCTCCTCAGTCAGCTGCAAGAGGAGGTTGCCATCGATCTTCTCGCACACAAACAGGGCCACCACGTCCTCCGACAGCCCTATGAAGTGCAGCGAGTGCGACACCTCCTCAATAGACAATCCTGACAGGTTGGTGGGTGGTTTCCACGACGATTCCAACATGTCTGTGTGCGAGTGCGAGATGGCAAATACCTCGGTCGCGGTTGTGGTGGTTTGTTCCTCCTGCTGCTGCTGCTGCTGCTGCTGTTCAAATGAGCTCTTTGCAGCAGAGTCCACCAGTTCTGTGGCGTCAGACTCAGCTGCTGCCACCATCGCCGTCGCCATGTCCGTGTCCTTCCTGGCGTCACTTGGCTTGGGTGTCCTCGGGGGCAAGATGGGGCAGGATTGGCTCTGTTTGGCATCGCACTCCTCAATGGGCTTATCTCTGCACACCTCCAGTGTGTAGCTGGTGGACTTTGTGTGGAACTGGCCCATGTGGGACTGCAGCGAGGATTTGGAGGACGCAACTCCCCCTCCCCTGTGGCTCCCCTCAAAGTCAAACAGGCCAGAGGTGCAAGCCTTGGGCGTGCCGGGGGTGCGCTTGCGAGGGTAGCTGGAGTAGCTGCGGCAGTGGATGGAGGCAAAGTCTCCTGAGGCGCGCGAGTCGGCGCCGCAGAAGTCGTTGGGCCACGACAGGCGGGAGGGCGTGCCGTCCAGGGGCGAGGGGCACAGGCAGGTGCTGGTGCCGCCTACGGAGCCCTCGCCCGCACGCAGCCAGTGGCACGGGTAGCATGGCTGACTCTGCTCGTCTGAATCACACACCTCCTTCTCCCCGCTTCTGCTGAGAGGCACACACACACGTACATGTCAGCATCAGATCTTTCCTTCATCACAGACTGTGGCAACAGCTAGGTAAATGTCAATGCTTGGTGTCACAAGATAACCATTGAATCTGCAATGGCCAAGCACTACTTTGGTATACTTCATAGCTAATGCAGTTGAAGACTAGATTACATTTTCAAAGTGAAACTTGTCCTCTACATTTAGTCTTCACAAGGACTAATTCCTGTCAAAGGAAAGAAATCCTATTTGAGCACATTTGTTGTTGAAATATCCTCTCCTGGCCTGGTCAAGACCTTTACACTTCAGAGCGCAAACTGAATGCCGTTGTGTAAGTGAGTGGATCAGGGTGGGAAATAAAATGTCCCTTGTGCTGTGGCTTTGCTAATGGCACTAGAAATAACATTGCCGTGATTTCCATTCCCAGGCGCCTGATAAAAATACAGGCCTCCAATGTACTTGAGGTCACTTTGGATAAAGGCCAGCAGCTAAATGTAATGTCATGTCTGAGTTGCCAGTTCTTTTTATTCTAATTCACAAATCAAGCACGACAAGACTGACATGAAGGCCAGTCCCATATACTTGAGCTGCGTGGGCTCCTTGCCTGATTTTTAAGCTAGCTGAATTGGACAGCGGTCATATATTACACAAGCTTCATCACACTATCATTATGCACTTCAACACAGGTCAAGTACTTCACAACACGTTTAAGTGTTCTTAAGGCTGTCACACAGTTGGCCAGTTTTTGTTTGTTTTTGTTTTCAGTCCACTATGCTGAATGAGGGGCAACGCTAAAACTCCTGCAAGTTGATATCTATGGATAAACTGCCTCTCTTGTGTTGCCAAAAGCTGCCAGGTACATTGTGGCATTCTGGGCAGCCATGTTACATATTGCTTCAGCACACTGACACATAGCTTAGGATTTAGTATTAGGTGATGTTCTACTACACGCTGCACAAACTAGTGCAGCACCCAGCTGTGTGGTCACAGTGGCCAATCATCCACAGGGCAGAGCAGGGTTCTTACATGTTGTGCAGGCCAGAGGAGTAGTAGGAGAGGGTGGGGCTGGGCGATCGCGTGTCCTGCTGCCTGGCTTTGGCCGGGGGAAGCGGAGCGGCGGCGGCCGGGGCGGAACACGAGAGGACACCCGTCTGCTTGGAGCTCCGTGGAGGGATGGGTGGGGCGTTCAGGAGCCGACACTCCTCCTTCACCTGTCAGAGAGACGAGAGAAGAATAATCAACACTCTTAGCTAGACGGTGGTGATGGCTTGTAGAGCATTCCTAAAAATTACTGATCTCAGGGTCCAAGTATCATGTTTTCTTTGTCAATAGTTTTACCTGGAAAGAAAATTATTGATTCTGAGATTCTCAGTTCTGTCCAAATAACTATACAAATAAGACCATATGGTGACTTATCATTGGTCCAGAGGTCCAGATTTCAGCAACCCTGTCCAAACACTTTGCAACAACTAAAGACAACAAAGCCACTTGGGTCAAGGACCAAAGCCTGGTTTGTGCATCCATTCGAATATAATCTCCTTAAACAAATCATGCTGTGATTTAAGGACAGTGTTTACCTGTAATGGTTTATTCTCTATCAACTTTTATGGGGATATTATGGATACTTCCTTATGTGCTTGTATGAGTAGAGTATGCCGCGCAGTGGCGTTAAACCAATAAAGCATGGGCATACCGTGTGCTACTTTGCTTTGCAAATATTTGTCACTGAAACAGCCACTTTTTTTTTTCTTTTTACAAATTAACTCAAAGGAAGGTTGTGCTTTGTGTCCGTGTATGCCTTAATGACTAACACAAATATTTGCTACTTTGCGGAAAGGGGGGGGGGAGGGGGTGGGGGCGGCAGAGAGAGAGGTTGCATTCCTGCCAACTCTGAAGAGTGTTGTGGTATTTTGGTGGATTAAGTGTAAATGGGCTTCACTGAGAGAGTAACGTGAAGCAGACGTATAGGCTCACCTTCATCCCATCAAGAGCATGAAGCAGGCAACTTTAGAGATGACAGACCAGACATTTGCATAAAGCTGGTGACTACTGGCTCCTCTCAACGAGACTGTCCCCTTCTAAGCCTTGTCTACGCGGGGAGAAGCTGAAATCACTGGGCCGAAAAGATTCACTCTTCTGTTACTGTTGATGTTTGCATGTAGGAAATAACTGCGTGTGCTGCATGGTGAGGTCATCTTAGTCTTTCCTTTAAATCGATGATTCATGCCACTGGAGCTCTAAATATGGTTTAATGGTCTCTATGCACCGCCCAAGCAAAAAGAAAACAATAACAAGCAGCGTTTTGTGTTTGCCATGTCTGGATGCTTAGATAAAAAGATAATTCTGTTGTAGAGAAGGCAGCACCCTTGCTTCCACTAAAGTGAACTGAACCGAGACACTAAATGAAATCCACTTACATTTTAAACGGATTTAAAACATAACCTAATGTTCTATTTACAAAATGGCTGAGTGAGATCAATAGTCACAAGCCTCTGAAGTCATTAAACTACAAAGTACAAGAGTGTGATTTAAGATTCTAAGCTATTCATTCAGTTATCATGGTAGATGCCAACTTACAGCTTCAGATTTGGGAGGCACCGGGGGTGGAGGTAGATTGAGGTCCGAGCTTAAGAGGGGGCAGGCGGGGCCTCCTACTGGGTACTGCAGCACAGGAGTCGTGTTGCCCCTGACAACGGGCTTGCAGTGTTCCGTTAGCGTTAGCGCGGAAGAGCATGGCGCCTGGCTCTTAATGTGGTCGAGCCACAGCTCTTCGTAGGGTACGTCAGACTTGAGGGAGCCCAGCCCTGGGCTGCTCTCCGTCAGCTCGGGCAGCAGGTAATCCGTCTCGGGCGGCTCCGGAGGGGCGTACTCCCCGCACAGGCTCACGCAGCCCTGCAGGTTCACCTCGCTGTTGCCGTGGAGGTTGCTGCCGTAGACACAGACGGAGAGGCGGTGGAAGGACTGCGTCAGCTCGTCTCGGGCCGAGCTCAACGAGCTGGGGAGGTGGACGTGGCCTGGGCATCCGTTGCTCCCGCCTACCCCACCTCCTCCACCGCTTCCACTCCCACCGCTAATCCCACCTCCCCCGGTCCCAGCGACCCCAACCTTCTTGGGGCTCTTGCCCTCCTCGCTCCAGTCCACGCGCACGTCCCGCACCGCCCGCGAGTAGTCATCGATGTTGAACTGCTCCTGGCAGAAGGTGAACCAGCGGTGTACCACCGTCTCCAGCCACGGCTCCCCCTGCAGGAGCCCCTCGGGCAGCAGCAGGCGCGGCAGCAGGGACACGTGCAGCGGGAAGTGCACGGGCAGCACCTTGTTGGAGCGCAGCGCGCAGCACACCACCACCGTCTTGGTCTGGATGTTGACCAGCTTGTAGCGGTGGCCCTCGCGGATCAGGTGCAGGTCGTGCTGGTTGCGCGGCGGACTGCTAGGCACGGTCACGTTGACGGGCAGCCGTGTCTTCTCCACGATGGTGCGGATGATGTGCTCGCCCTCCTGCATCTGCAGCTCCAGAGGCGAGCACGTGCTGAAGCGGCCCTTGCACTGGAAGGGCAGGCTGATGCTCTCGTTGGTCCGGTGGTTCATGCAGATCAGGCACGGCATCTTGCCGCGGCCCAGCTTGCCCAGCGAGTTGAGCTTGCCGATGCGCTTGAGGATGGTGTTGAAACGAGACTTCTCTTTGGCCGTCTTGGCGTACAGGATCTCGGCCTGGCCCATGAGAGTCAGCTCGTCGCCCGTGTTCAGGGTGATGTTGTACACCTCCGTGTCCTCGTTACACTCGCCTGAAGCCATCTGCATGAGGGGGCGACAAGCATCATGAAGTTAGACACAACTCAGGTGCAGGCAGCATCTGTTATCTTATGATGTGGAGTTCATGCAGAGCAGAGTGTGTATAGCATCATTGCAAGTATAACAAAATACCATTTGAGAGCTAAATGTACAGGTGTTACCATCATTAACCTCATTTCAGCGTTATGGTGTGTCCTTAAAATGCTTTATGATCGACATGCTTGTAACAGACATAATCATGGCATAAGTTGGAGGGAGCCAATTTAAACATAGCGTTTAGGCACAGGCTGCCAAACATCGGTCCATGAGAACTAATATGAATCTAAAGAAGACTGACCTTGACATTGAAAGTGATTTCCTCCATCACGTATACCCGTTCTGGAAAAGCCTTGGCCACCTCCTCCACACTGTTGAAGTACTGCACAGGTTCCTTGACGTCTCTGTCCTGTTCAAGTAACTTAAACTGGCCTAAGAGAACCAAGAGAGGCATGGACAATGTCGCCCACATTGTTCCAATAAGTCACAATAATGTGATTTCAGAGCTTTTGAAAATGTCATTAAACTCCACATCTTCAACTGTTACCGGCTAAGAACAAAGCATTTAACAAAACCTCTCTATAGAAGCTTTGTCAACCTTTAACATCAAAGGTGCATGTTCCTTCCAACACCCTTATTTACCACACCATATGTCTGGAGCAGGAACTAACCGGTTTGCAGAGGTTAAACTTGAAATAACCTGCCTTAGTGTTCTCTGAGTACTAATGTGGTAAGTTATACACAGTGGCGAAACCACCGGGGTGGCAGCTGCCACCCTAAAAAATTGCTTGCCACCTCACTTGCCACCCAGGTTGTCAGAAGTGTCTCCTATGATATAATATACATTTATTGAATGGTATTATATTTGTGCTACTTAAGCTGTTGCTCTCTTTGGTAACTTGTTCTAAAATCTTTAAGTTCCCTTTCCCCTGTAAAATGGTTAAGTCCATGAGTCCGCTTTGCTCTCTTGTCACTGTGGTTGCCCATCTCCGCTCCATTCCAGTGAAGAGAGAAACGGTTTGAAAGCATTTGAGAAGCGAAAAAACAAACTGGAGACAAGCCTACTGTAGGCTTGCAGTGATGAAAGAAGTGAATCGTGAATCAAGAAAATGTGATGGGTGGTCATATGTGATAGACAGTTCCGTTGTAATTTCAATCGTTTATTTAATTGCTAGCTTGCAAAAGTCGGTAGCACACAGTAGCTAGCTCGCTATACAGCTTGCTTGTGCTAGCTAGCCTTGAAGTTACCACTGTTAGCTTATAGGCCAGGCAAAGTAACCCATTTTGGAGCCAAAAATAGAATTAATTGTAAAATATTTTTTTTCAGCATAGATCATTTCTATGAGGTATCCAGAACAACATACTAAAAGTCCTAAGAAATCCTAGTTGAGGAAATATGTTTAATTCTCATCAGTCTGAGACGTGCTAATAATGCAAGGCAAAAATACCTCAAATGTAATTTTTTCCTTTACTCCTATCAAAATAAAACTTTACACAATGAAAGTACCCATGAAAAGTAGCATTTTTGGTATTACAAGTTTCTTTGAAAAAACATTTGAATATGCAAATGAGCTATACACTAATCGAATATGCCCAAAACACACCCAAATAGGCTTAATTTTTTTCTTTACTCCTACCACAATAAAACTTTACATAGTAAAAGTATACATGAAAAGTAACTTTTTTTGTATTACAAGTTTCTTTTGAAATGAATTTAAATATGCACATGAGCGTCACACTTATTGAATATGTCCTAATTGCATAGGCAGAAACACCATACCCCTGGCAGGTACTACCAAGCCAGGCAGTTTTCAGGTTAGAGGCCAGTCTAAAAGCAGCATTGCCATCTCCCATTGGCAGTAGGGATGATTGGATGAAGATTGGGCCAATGTATTTGTCATACATATAAATGGTGTTTCTGCCTATGGACATATTCAATAAGTGTGGAGCTCATGTGCATATTCAAATTAATTTCAAAAGAAACTTGTAATACAAAACATTTTACTTTTCATGGGTACTTTCATTGTGTAAAATTTCATTTTGATAGGAGTAAAGGAAAAAATTACATTTTTGAGGTGTATTTTTGCCATGCATTATTAGCACCTCATAGAAATGATCTATGCTGAATTTTTTATTTTTTTTACAATTAGTCTGTTGTAAAACGCTACATTGCCTGGACTATTAGCTAACCAACGTCTTACTAATAATAATAATAATAATAATAATAAAACTTTATTTATATAGCACCTTTCATGCAAAAGAATGCAGCTCAAAGTGCTTTACAGCAAATACATAATATGCACAAAGAAATTACATGCACATAAAAATAGACATCAAAGAAACATAACTCAGATATAGTGCAAAAAAAATAAAATTATAGAGATATATTTAATCTAACCCCTTAAAATTTAATTAAATTAAATTAAAAGTATTTATATATATATATATATAGTGCGAAGTGGTAGCTAGTTAAAGGCTAATGTGAAGAGGTACGTTTTTAGTTTTCTTTTAAAGATGTTAAGCGAGCTGGCTTCCCTGATGTCTATAGGCAGTATGTTCCATAGCACTGGGGCGTAATTGACAAATGCTGCGTCCCCGATTTTCTTACGGCTTTTGCTGGGAACCTCCAATAAACCAGCATTCGATGATCGCAGTGTTCTTGAGGGCAAGTATTTGACTAGGGAGTTTGCAATGTAACTTGGTCCTAGCCCATTAAGGGCTTTGTATATTAGGAGAAGGACCTTAAAGTCAATTCTAAAAGTTACTGGAAGCCAGTGCAGAGCAGCTAAAACTGGACTAATGTGCTCTCTCCTCTTGGTTCTGGTTAATAGCCGAGCTGCAGAGTTTTGAATGAGCTGAAGTCTCTCAGTGTTTTTTTTTGGGAGGCCAGTAAGGATTGCATTATAATAATCAAGACGGCTTGAAATAAAGGCATGAATCAGTTTTTCAGCATCTTTTTGATTTATAAATGGCAGGACTTTAGCTATGTTTTTAAGGTGCTAATGTCTTTAGTACAGTAAGGTGGACTGACAGAAAATGTTATAGCAGTTTTTTCTCAGTTTTTATTTTCATTACGTATGTAGCCTAACTGTTAAGCTATTCCGAAATCAGATTTTAGATACCACTAACGGTTTTCTCACAAAAAGCCTTTTTCTGGCTGTTTTTAAGGTACTCCGTCATGTAGCCTACAGCAAACTCAGTAACAGTAAAAAGTGTGCGTTCTTTTGTCCACCCTATCTTTCGCTAGCTAGTTAGACTAGCTTTGGTATAGGCTAAATTATTTTGTATGTGATAACCTAATACATACAGAACAAGCCATTAGAAATTCAATTGGCCATTGTTTTCACTATCTGGATTTGTATAAACAAATACATATAGACACCAGGCATGTGTGTGTGTGTGTGTGTGTGTGTGTGTGTGTGTGTGTGTGTGTGTGTGTGTGTGTGTGTGTGTGAAATGCCACCCTTGAATTTCAACTTGCCACCCTTCTGCCACCCCATGTAAAGTTTTCTAGAATCGCCACTGGTTATACACATACCAAATTCCATAATATTCATCTGATTGTGACATATTATTTTAAAGGGAAACTGTTGGTCTGAATTTAATCAATGAATGCTTTTCTCTGCAACATCGTTGGCTATAGTCATGTAATGCAAGTCAGTGACTGGAGAGAGAGAGGAAAGTGTTGTTAGGCTGACTGAGTTCAACTCACTCACTCACACTCTATTCGCCAGTAGCTGACATTTTTCGAATGAGACAGCTGTCATTCCTTGAGGCTTAGTGAGCATTCAGACTTTTCACTAACACACAAGTGCATTTTAAATGGAAACAGAAAGGGAACACACAAAGACCAAACCAACGTCATGGTGGACTGGCTCACCCTCGTAATGGACCGGGATCTCGATTTTGGGGCCGATGACATAATGGCCTTCCTCCAGGCTATGGGCGGTGATTGTGGTCCACTGCCGACATGAGTGAAGCAAGAGGTAGTCATTTTCACGCAATCCCTCCACTGTCTGCCCTGAGAAAGAATGGATGACACAGCCTGTTCAGATGTAATCTCCTTATCGTCTGAATTGATTGATCTGTTCAGGCTGATATTATTTGTTGGCATATATGGGTGGTGAAATCTGTACTTGAAGGTTACTTCTTTAAAGGACAAATGTATTTAAATGTAAAGAAAAGAAGAAGAAAAAATCGTGGTAATATAAATGATCAGACTACTTGCGTTAACACAGATCTTGATAATCCAGATCACATCATGAACAGGTGCAAAAAAATTGAACTACAATCCGCAGTCGACGACCTGCATCCACCAAAGTATTTCCTCCTCACAACAATAGAATGTCAAAGTGTTTCAGATTGTATTCGTGTGGTTGGATAAAATAGTTCCGCTCCAGACTTCTCTTTCTTTATTATTTAAATGTAAGCAGGAATGTATTTGATATTTAAAAGTGCTGAAGTTATCGTATTCAAATGCAATATCCTGTTAACCTCAGCCAGAAAAAAACCCATCGAGAGGAAGGCCAACTTCTATCATATCATACAGCCTTCCACAGGCAAATTCAGAACACACTACGAACACAAATATTCTGTTCAGCAAATAGCGCAATTTCATCTCCAAACGGAGCTCAATGCAGATTGCTTGCTTGACCAGAGCCAGTCATATGCATAGCTAGCTAGTCAGCACACATTCCTGTTTGCAAGGACAGGCCCACGATAGAAATAAAAACTGATGAAGTATGGTCGAAACAACCTTAATTTGAAGACAAAAAACTGACTGCGCTTGTTAGCTTTTATGCGGCATGAATCGATGTATTTGGGAAGCTAAATGATAAGCTGGCTAGTAGGCATGCAGCTCCGACACCCTCATAAAAGTGATTAGCAACTACACACCATTTTCCAAATCAGCTAATGTAGCTCGTTTGGAATCTGGGGTGAACTGGTTGTTCACACAAGCTCCTCTGCTAAATAGAGCCAGCTTGCTAACGTTGAGCTTCCATTTTCATGGTTCTCAAGTGAATTTGGCAAGTAAAAATTGTTACCAGGCTCAATTTCACCGTTTCAACGTGTCCAACGTTCAATTGGTAAATAATCAAACTGTGGGTGACATATGAAACATAGTTACTAGGCTAAAGCTAGCTGGCTAACAAAGTATTTTGATTGTAACCAAGCTCTGCTAGCTACCTACGGGAAAGCCACCCACGTTCAGATTCTTGCAAAGTTGCCAACTTGCCTTGCTAGGGTGCTAGCCATCTAGCACAAGTTGATGATGAAGTTTACTGACTGTGTATTACGGGATAGCAAGAGAATGCGCTTACCACCATCCAGTTTCACAATTTGCGGTAGTCTGTAGGCACTGACAAGTCGATCCAGGGACAGAGTCGTCGTGCTCCATGTTACATCTTTCAAATTGTTGTACAACATTGATCCCAGGTCCATGTTAGCTTGCTAACACAATGACATACACACCGCCGCATTCATTTGCACTGTATAATGGTTCTTGCATCGGAGAATATTTTCCTTGATGCTCTTTTGTCTTCAGTTTAAAACAATACTGAATTGTCCAGAAGCCATGTCAGCTCAACAGTCTATTTACACTGACAGGAAATGCCATATATCAAACCATAGAAATCTCGTCCCTGGGAATGAGAATTTCCTCCTCCTAGCGCCTGTGGTTGCTTGGGCAACTTCAACCGGTGTCTTTACTCACTGCATAGTGGAGTGTAGACGGGCTCTAATCATTCTTTGATAGGCGCATGGGTGATGCATTGTAACGTGACTATTCGGTGCAGTTAATATTCATCTGATTTCAACAAATTTCGCATTCTTCAAACATTTTGACTGAAGGTCAATAAATGTCAGATTTTTATGTTAATTTTAATAAAGTCTAGTTGAATGATCAGTTTTCTTTCCCACAGGTGTGGTAAAGGTTTAGCAACCATCCGAAAAAGGTCCAGCTTGGATCCTGGTTTCCTATTCTCTCTGTGCAGGAAAACCCTTGAATAATGAACAATTGTAGGCCCTTCACTTGACCTTCACCATGGCTGCACAAACCAACTAAACCTCTTTTAGACAAGTAGTGTAGTGTGGATGGGGGGGGGGGGGGGGGGTTGTATTGTGTAAAATCTGCAATTATCTCTTGAAAATGACATACTATTACATTTTTCTTACCCTCACATCTATGAATATATAGCCTAAGGAAACAATGATCCTCACCCTGCTCAATGAAACAAAAGTCACTTCCTATCTGAAAGTGCCGGGGGAGTGGTAGCAAATTTGAGAAGTAAATGTACTTGCTCTCGGTATCAGTTCTGTTGTCTACAGTGCCTGTCTGTATGCAGCATGTCCTTCCTGAGCACTCTTCGACAGTGGGATCAGGCTGTGGCGTGTGTTGACCAGGGAGATGTCAAGACTGCCCTGGATATATTTCTAGACATCGAGGAGAAGAACTCCAAAATCTCCTTTAACATTGGCTGCCTTTATCTGGCTGACAACAATTTTGAGGCTGCTGAAAAGGTTTGTTCCTCTTTAAGTTTCTGGAACACTGAAAGGGACAAGGTCAGTAATGACAGCTTTTTTAGTCATCCAAAGTGAGTGGCATGTTGTTGTTGATTAAAACACGAATTTGGTAAGGCTCAATGACAAAGCCCTGTTTTAATAGGACTTAATATAGTGACCGATAAAGCATATGTGAGAAAAGGAAGTAAAAGTGAGACCACTGTTACTCTTTTTAACAAACGGAAATTAATGTCTGTCCCTCTCTCACAGGCTTTTGACTGCAGCATTGGCAAGGACGAGCATTTAGCTGTTGCTTTTTTCCAAAGAGGAATTACATTTCTAAAAAAAGAAAAGTATGTCTGGATTTTTGCCTTATTTGGTCATTTCTGATTTGTATGCACACAATTCAATTGTGACAGACTTTCACATGTTAAAAAACCTCACTTCTTGAAAGTACTTGTGGGAAAGATTGTGTCATCACCTTTCTGTAACCCACACTACAGTTCCTCTTTTATCAGCAGCAATTTGATTTTGTCATATTGTTGCATTACAGTGTGTGACTAATGATATGTGGCAAAATGTGTGTATTTGTGTAGTTTTGAAGAAGCCCTTGCAGACTTCAGCAATGCTTCCAGAGAGCTAAGAGGAAATAATCTGATTGACTATAAGCTCCTTGGCCTAAGATACAAACTCTATGCTTCTGAGGTAAGCAAGAAAAGATAATTTACTTCAGGTTCCAATGCAGTACACAAGAACAACAACAACCAGGATATTTCTGAACAGTGTCCTTTAGCAGTTAAAGTAAACCAGTAACAACAATACACTCATCAGAAGTACTGGAAGTACAGTCATCCAAAATGTCCTGTTTTTATGAAGCCTTGTATATTGCAATCAAAACTGTCCTAGATGTTTTTTATGTACCTTATCTGCCCATGCATTCTGTGAATTCATAATATTCTTAACAAAGATGCCTTGCCTTGACACAGTGTTAATTTCGTTGACGAAAACTATGACGAAAAATATTCGTTAACGACCTTTTTCCCGTGACTAAAACGAGACTAAGACGTGACGAAAACGGATCTTTAAAAATAAAAACTATGACTAAATCTATTTTAGATAGAGACGAGACGAAAATGTTGGTGGTTGACTAAGTCACAATTGTTTTCTTTTTCTAAACTTGTATGCACATCATTGGTTGAATGTTGCCCGGTCCTGTATCTATCCCTCCTCCACTCCCTGAAGATGCCCAGACAGACATGCAAGTGACGCCCTAACAAACGTCATGATGGCTGAAGTTCAGGCACTCGGTAGGCTACTGGAAGAAAAATAAGAATAGATATCTGGACAGTCTTTAATTATAACTTGACAGAAAATAAAACACAATGCACCGCAATAACCGGCGAGAAACCTTGTGGCTTCAAAATAGGTGGGAATAACACAACAAGAGGCACCTGAAAGCGCACAATACAACCCTGCAATTTATGCCAAGGTAAATTAGCTAGTAACTGTCAATGATAATTAGCTAATGTTAACTAGTTATTAGAATATATTAGCCAACGTTAAGTTAACTTCAAAGGGGCAGTTGAGTGTATAGGTTGTGTCAGCTTGGATAACTAGCTAGTCATTTTCGATTGAAACCTCCCGTTTGGCTTGGCAAATGAGTTCCAAAACGTTTAGCTAGCTAACGTTAGCTAACTATGAGGTAGCATAGCTAAGTTATACTAGCTATCGATAACTAGCTAGTAAACGCATTGCATTTGTGAAATAGCGATTTTTTCCTAACAATCATATTCTACTCAACTGTAAGGAATATTATTTTGCATAATGATCAGCTAGATATCCCGATGTGTTTCACATTTTTTTAATAGTTATTTGCGAAGATATACTACTTTTGTAAACTTCTTTTTCTGCACTGGCAGCCATCTTTCTTCAAAATGTTTGGAGTCAGTCGGTTACCAGGGTGTTCGCAAGGTATCCTGGGAAATGTAATCTTTCCCTTCATTGCAGAATGGACTATAGGACAGGCCACGCATGACATTAATCAAGAAAAAATAAATGAATATGTGATTTGTTTACATATCCTTGTCTATTTATGCGATTGTTATTATCATTGGCACTACTTTCAACTCTCAAACTATCCGTCTAGCTAAATATGTTGGTTATCAGATTGCACAGCAATTCATATGGAGGATATGTGGTTGATTTAACTAAGGCCAGGTAGGCATAGGAGTTGTATTGTGTTATCACATCATTTGAATCTTCAAAATCTAGACTTGATATTCTCTTATATTTTAATAATAATACTGTTAATTAAGTATTGCCTTAAAATTATTATTTACATTGAATTCATTGGAATTCAGCTGTAGGCATATACTAGGAGATCTGTATCTTAGAGACTAATTGCATCCACAGTTTAAGTACTGCAAGCTTGACTATTATGCAGTTGTAGACACTACACAAGGGGTCCCCGGGCCTGAGAAGGGAAGGAAAGGAGTTTAATGTGGCTATAAGATGGACTTTTAAATGTGACTAAAACTAGACTAAAATGTAATGAGACTTCGTCGACTAAAACTAGACTAAAATGTTCTGAGTTTTCGTCGACGAAAACTAGACTAAAACTAAGGAGGATAAAAATGACTAAAAGTGACTAAAACTAATATGCATTTTCGTCTAAAGACTAAGACTAAGACTAAATCGAAAATAGCTGCCAAAATTAACACTGCCTTGACAAATTGTTTTGATCCATCCAAGCTATTGCTTATGTCATTTTTGTCCACACACACACATCACATGATTCATTCCCGGTTACTCTGAAGGTTCTACACAACATGGCCTTGGCCCAGGCCCAGCTAGGGGAATGGAACAAAGCCCAAGAAAGTCTCCTCTCAGCACTGAACCTGAAGCCCAAGTTCAGACATGTGGATCTAGCCCTGGAAGCCATTCTGGTCAGAGCTCACTCTTATCCTGTTTATAATATAAATGGCTAATATTCGTCATTTTTGTGTTCCTGTTCGACATTAGTTCAACTGTCATTACTTGGTTATAGGGTGACGGTCATGTTCAATAATAGTCCAGGTGGTTAACAGTAATGTATAACAAAAAAACAGTGTTAGTTTCAATGTAGCCTATTGTTGTTGTCGATTTGGATGGCACAGTCGGTCATTTCCACCAGCAATGCAAGTTTCCAGTTCATTTGTAGTTATATTGTGGTCTGTGGAATTGTGGTCTGTCATGTCTGAAATAATCTCTCTAAAAATTAAGTGTATGTGTGCAGCATATGGGTGCAAAATGAATGTGTCTTCCTTCTACTCTGTACAGAAACAGAAGCTATTTGATCTAGTTAAAATGCAACCAGGACTGATGTTCAAACCCAAAAAGCACCATGTGAATGCTGAACTAGAGCAGAAACATTACCTTGGAAAGGCCAAGGTACCTGCAGACATTTTCATACATTTTGGCTGGTGTCATTCCCAGTGTCATAGGCATCATTACTCAAAGTCTTATATAAACTTTGCTGAACTATATGTGCTTGTTTGCACTGCTCTATAGTTATTTTGGGGGTTTTTCCCCCGAAAAATGGAATCCTACTGTTTGTCCTGTAAAACACCACTCACAATTTTTTATTGTCTGGCGAAATGAGTCTGATGCCATTAAGCATTCTGCAAGAGTGTAACCCCACATAACCCTGTTTCCTCAGGTTGTGGCCTCAGTTGTTCACAAAGATGAATTCTCTGGCTTTGCTCCTCTGCAACCACAGGTTTGTAATCCCCTAATTATCTCTTTTAGAGAGGAGAAAGGCAGAAGATAAGAGAAGCTGCTTTAGGACGCTTTTGTAAACACTATAGATGCTACAGAAAAATAATGCCTTCTTTGTCTGACAGACTGATGATGCCCCAACCACTCGAAAAGCACCAGAGGTCCTAAGGTAAAACCAGCCTGGCATGGTTGTGTGTACTGTCAGTTGAAATTTGTGGCCACCATTCCACTTCCTTAACTCAGTTCTCTGTGACTGAACAAATGTTAACTGTTAACTGTGTATCATTTCTGTTGTTTCAGGAAACAAACTTGTTGGAATCTTTCAGATATGCAGTATGAATTCTAAATGTCTGCATCAAAAATGTGATCCTCTTGCAATGATGTTACTGACCCTTTGGCCTTGGTCTTCCCAGAGCCCTGAAAGGAGAGCCTCATACAGTCCTGTACGAGTTCTCCCCCGAGACCAGTGGTGAGCTGGCAGTGTTGCCAGGCAACATCGTCTTTGTCCTGAACAAGGGAGATGACAACTGGGCCTCTGTCATCTTTAATGAGAGGGTGAGCACGGTGGCCTGCCTAGTGGCCGGCCACGTCGGGTCAGTCAACCAATTTAATTTCTCTCATCACCCTCATCTGAACCATACAAGTTTTGGTCAAAGGAGCCTTGTCCTACAGTTGAAAATATGTGTGCACGTCGGATGCATTACACGATATTAAGTAATTTAACAGATGCTGTTGTAAAGTGAATTTCAAGGCATAACCATTCTAGCAGCTCTCTTAGAAATGAATGAATGACTTTGTTTCATCTGCCATGTTCCACCAGTAGTGGACCACTGTCAGTGTACTCATCACAGTGTACACTTATCACAAGATTACAAGGCATTGGCACCAAGGAGGGACTGTAGGGGGATAATAGATCATAATTTTGTAAGAGAAACACATATATAGCACAGGACCTGCTGGATCAGTCCAGGTTTTAAGCTGTTTTCTAATGTGGTGATGAATAAACTATGGAAATGATGGAAAGCTTTTACATAGTTTCCATCTTCAAAAAATCAACATGCAGTTTATTTGTTTATTTCATTTTTTTTTTCTTTCATCATCTAAGTATTCTGTGCCAATAGAGGTTATAGAGTAGACAGTGCAGCGCATGTCGTGAACATGTTTGATAGTCTGCAACAGTAGAGCTAACCGTAATTCAGTTACATTTGTGTAAGTGAATTAAACATGGGTTTTCTTGCCTTTTGCCTTTTCAGAGGGGACTTGTTCCATATAATTACCTTGAGCCCTTGGATATAACAGGTTCATCCAAGCAAGGACAGGTAACTTTTGCTTTATCCATGGTATACCATGTGTTATGCACATCCAGCAATATTTGCTTACAGTACATGTATACATTCTAATGTCTGAGCCTGGGGATTGTTTTTTTCCAGATTGGCATAACATGAAACAATAAAACATAGGCTTTAATGAAATATTACAGCTATTGTAAAACAACAAATGCGCTCAACATCTTATACCTTCTGTGCTACAGGGGTTGTAATATTATTATTTTTACATTATTATTATATATATATATATATATCAAATTATTATATTACTTTTTCTTGATTTTACTGTAGAATGGAACACTGAGTGGAGGTGATGAGATCCCAGCTCCACCATTCAAAGAGCCCCCAGCCAGACCTATAAGACATGCCGGTAAGATAGAGAGGACAGGAATAAACTGATACATACTGTTGGTCAGCAAGATATTTAAGAGATGAACGAGTAGAAGATGTTGCACAACCACTTATAAATATGCATAAGCTGCATTCTACAATGAAAACAAATGAAATGGTGAAAATATGAAATTCTTGCTTTTGACAGCACTGTCTGACAGCCCCAATAGTGTATCCAATGAGGTACGGATGCGTGACTGAATAAATATATTAGATTATATTTCTTTCAATATTAGATATGCTATTTACTTTTTGTGCTTTGATACGACCTCTCATAATACCTCATGGTCTCAGGCTGAGCGGTCAGAGGAATCCCCAGGATGTATTGTGAAGGTCCACTTCCTGTACACAGTGGTGATCACTGCCATGCCTGGAGACCCCTATGAGGCCATGCTGGAGAAAATCAGAAACAAGTTGAACCTGCCCGCCTCTGCACTCTCTCTCAGGCATGGAATGCATACTTACTCGACAAAAAAGATGCAAATGACTTGGCCTGTAAAGCCTTTGGTAAAGCTATTTACTAGGATCTGCCTTAAACCAAAGCAGGAGCTTTCTCTTGAACAAGATACGTTAACTTATTTAAAATGGCTAAATGAAAACATTTAGGCTAAATAGAAAATGTAGGCCACATTTGTTACTCCTGGGAGAAGAAATTAGCTTAGTTCAGATTACTCACTCTTACATCATAAAAATACTCCCACTTGTGTGTGTTACTTCAGCTATGTGAGATCTGGTGAACGAGTGACCATTGGGGAGTCAGACATGACTACAGTGTGGCACTGCATGCGGAAAGGCCATCTGACCCTGTGGTGTGCCCAGTCTGAGGTACAGTAGTTAGGGTAGTGCATGGCCTGGGAAGAAACATCCTCTCTTAGACCTCCTCTGGACTGATGGGGACAGTAGGAGACATGACGTTTTCTTTTAATTTCCAGGATTATAAAATGTGTTTTCTATGCAAATGTAGTCTTAGTCAGTACATGAATTGGTGAACGAGTTATACACAGAATTATAGCACATCAGCAATAATTGCAGCCATTAACGTCCGTACCACAAATTCGATTTACATTCGGCATCAATTTATTTCCACTTAATAATTTTATTTTTATTTCCAAATAATTGGCCAAATGTTAAATATGAAATATTTTGTTACTGTTAAATATTTTGTCAGTGTTAAATTATATACTGCATACATACTTCATATACACCAACATATACACACTGATATATCTCACTGACAATACTACTGTGAGATGTTTCTATCACTGTGTGAGTGTACGTGTCTGAAGGAGCAATGTTTCCCTCACAGGACCCAAAGGAGAACCCACCCAAAATTCATCAGGCTTTGGCACTGTATTCATATGAGGCCTCCAGCTCAGAGGATCTTGAGTTCTGCCAAGGTGACGTCATCACAGTCCTCTCCAAAGGTAATTTTTATCTGGTTTTGCATACAAAAACCTTGTATTTCTTTGTTAAATAATACTATTTTAGAATCTTTATTGTTTTTCAGGACCCATATTTTCCCCTTCATTTCTGAGTCATTAGAAATGTCAGTGTACTAAGCAATGTCTGAATAGCTGAGTTATATTTGACATGTGTATTTGACAAGTCTTTGTTTTGAATTTTCTTGGCAGTTAACGCAGATTGGTTTGAAGGACAGTGTAAAGGAAAGATCGGCATCTTCCCTGCATCTTTTGTACAAAGTCTTCATAAAGATTAATATTTGTTTCTTTAACAATATGTTAAAGTCATCACTCCTGAAGTCTATAAGTCATCCTTTGGGAATCTTATGAAGTGATTTACAGCTAACTCTTCATAGAATAGAATAGAAGACTCTTCCTGTTCAAATCATTTTCATCTACCTGGTTACAATCATGTTGGTCTATCATTTTAGTATTTAAAAGCACTTTTGGATCTTCAGTTTTGATGCGCTTATTTATTGTTGTAACAAAGTTTTTTGTCCCACAATGCAGGGACCACAGTAAATTAACATGATATTTATGAGATATTTGTGTTGTTTCTTTTATGTTTACTGAAGAATTTTTTCAATCAGTGAATAAATGTTTATTAATTTATCAGGAGTAATTCTTTGGTTGGTATTTACATTAATATTGACAGCAACAGAAAAAAGTAAAAATCTGGTGATTCTGGATGGAATTTCGGAGTCCAGTAGTGGGCATAATTTAAACAGGCCTTTGTTCCTGGCACATAATACCACTTTTGTGCGCATGCCAAGGTTTACATATGTCCTTGAGTGTCGTGGGTGTGAAAAGGGCCAATATTTTGGCAGTGCATTGTTCCGTTCAGCATGAATAGTTGGCACTGTCTTAACCCTCCTCCTCGTAAGCAATGGCGATGCCTTTGCGTCCCTCCACGGCCTTGACCACCGGAGTCTCGCCCAGCCGTGGCTCCAGGCCCTGCCAAGTCCGGCCCGACAGGAACACGGCTGCCAACAGGAGACAGCAGGGATTAGCCCCAGACATGTGAGCACAAGTGGTACAACATACCGTCTCTCTGCTCAAACTTCACCAGACAACAAAACAAGATCGGTTAAAGTATCAATACAAACATCAGTTTTGTCATTAATTTAGTAAGTTATGATTCATCATTTGTGACATTGAGATTTTATGAATTAATAATGCTTAATGATTCTAAATATAAATAAATACAAAAATAAACACATTTAAATTATATTAATATAATTCATTAATTATTACATTATATAAAACATACATCTTTGAAGGTAAAAGCAGATAAAACTGTGTTCCTATAGCTGTGGTCTCTAGCAGCATAGTCTCACACTGCAAGCTGTGTTCACCCCACCTGCTGTGTTGGTACTGGCTACGGTCATGTTTTGGTTCCTGGGTACGAGGGAGGATGACTGACACACCGACTCTGCCTCCTCTGAGCTCTGTAGGCCTGTGACTCGCAAGGCCCCCGTGATCAGAGACATGTCTGCGACGGTCTCCTCGTCTGCATCAGGGAGATCCACGTAACTGCAACCACCTACAAGAGATGGCCAAAGTTAAGCTCAGACTCGGGTCAACAAAGGGCCATTAAATATTACATGTAAGGCTGAGAGGTGTACCAGCATATAACTGTTTCTAATTCTAATATGTGTACCTGAGATGTGTATGTAAATACTTTAATGTGCATTTCATCACAAATCCATGGCAAGAGGCCTTACAACATGAACACTACTGCCATCAGATTGTTCACTGCAACCCATTTCAACAAAATGTCAGCACCACTTGTCTTACACTTGTCTTATCAGAAAAATTTAAACACAGGATCAGATCGTTAATAAATAACACAGCTTAGAAACAGGCATTGTACCTTGTAGCAGATCTTTGAAGTCAGTGACATACTCTCCGGTCCACTCCCTGCTGCTGTTGCAGGCCATCTCCATCTCGAAAGGTGTGACCACAGGCCTGTAAAACTCACTGGAGTCCAGCAACGAGTTCTCAGGGCAGGCCACCAGCACGTATATGTCTATCTCCATAAAGTTGGCCAGCTTGGCAACATTCAGCTTGCCCATAGCAAACATGTAGCTCTTCTTGCCTGCCCTGCGAATGCTCTCCTTCAGTCTATCTATGATGGCAAGGTAACTTGCCACCCCTAGCGTGCCAACCAGGATACCAACCACGCCGGCGTCTTTGGCCCGCTCGATGGCATAGTAGCGCTTCATGAGGGCTTTGTTGACGTTGACTGACTCGGCCCGGCCTGTTGACGTTTCAGGGTCAAAGGAGCTGAAGGGGCTGCGGTTCCACGTCATAATGAAGTTTGTGAGTGTGGCACCTTCCTGACCCACAAAGAACATGCAGTAGTCCCCTATACTCACGCCCTCTTCCAGGCAAAACTGCCTGCCAAATTTCTGCACCACCTTGCTGTCTTCCCCTGGTTCTGAGCCATTGCAATCTGATTCCGAGGGTGACCCTTGCGTCTGTCCATTACTCTGACAGTGATCCATCACGAGAGCGGAGGCAACGACGTTGGGATGTGTCTGCTTCAATAGTTGCACCAACACATCTCGGGAGAACATTTGTTTTAATTGAAGCCATTCATATTACATCAGGATCAGAATCAGAGGCACAGTTCCACCAATCCAGAAAAGACCGTGAAAATCGACATCAGTTTCCAGTCATGTTTCAGCTTATCAAATCATTAATGAGTGACTAATTGACTTCCTATCATAAAATATAACTGCTGCAAATTTTTCCAGCACAGGTTTAGTTTTTCTGAGTGTGATAGGCTAGGCTGATCTTCTTGGCAGCTAACATGGCAAGAAACTAAACAGTCAGACCAAGAAACAGGTCATCATACATAAACATACACCTGCCACAGGGATAATTCCACTGGACCAAGCCTATGAAAAGTAATGACTCACCTATGGCATGTGAATAGATGACATCATACAAGATGACCACATGACTCTGGGAGTCTGGATAAAGTTCCCTAAAGGCAAGGGTGCACTGCTGAAGGTCAATGGGCCGCCTCCCAAAGACATACATGAGAGGAAGCCTCTTGGATGGACTGAGACATGTTCTCCCATAATGAACTATACTGTCTGCTCCGACATGCTCGGCAGCAACTTCGTCAACACAACAACTGAAAGGAAAAAGAAATATTAGAGAGGATGGTGGGCTTCGATCCTTTACTTACATGACCAATAAATCAAAATGGATGATGGTGTAGTTTACCTGCCATATGATGTGTCACCTAAGATGTAGGTTTTGGCTTTTGAATTCTTCTCTATTTCAGCTGATATTTGAATGGAATCGACCAGGAGTTCATCAGGAAATTGCAGGGCAACCTGTAAAATGGTTGAAGATGACAAAGGATTTACATTGCACTGAATACTGTAAAGTCCGTTTTCAAAAGAAGCTTTGGTACCTGCAAATGATCGGAAGGTTATAACATTCAGTGTTGGTTTAAACTAATAAGAGACTGGAGAGTTGTTGTTTGAACTATGACTTCATTGTGGAGGCTGCAGTTTGTGGTGCTGTTAATTTGTATTTCGTTTTTCTGACACGTGTTTCTGTCAGTCCGTTTCAATCAGTGAGGCTAGGCTACATGACAGAAACACCTATGCGTTTAATTCAGTTTAACAGCACAACAAACTACATCCTCCAAACTGATCATGCAGTTGAACGGTCTTAACGGTTTATTGCAGGAATTTTGTATTAGACTGCATTAGTTTTCGCTAAGTGTACCTAATAAACTGATAACTCAGTGTATAATGAATAGTTCTTGGGAATGGCCACCTCGGTGCTTTAAAACTAGATACAAACAAATCTTATAGTTGTAAATACCAGCTGCAAAGTGCTGCTCATTCATACTAGCTATAGGCCGTATCCTGTCTACATACCTTCTTGAACTGGTTAGCGTTGATGAAATGACAGGTCTCGCTGATTTGGTAAAGCTCTTCCCAGCTTCCAGGTGATCGGTCTGTTTTGATCGAGTTTACGTCCACACAGCGCTGAATGACCAGCTCGCTGTTACTGCTGAAAGCGTCGGTCATGACGTCTGCAAAATTGCAATACATAACGGCTGCGCTTTAAAGTGCTATTTTTCTTTAGGTTTCACGATTACAATAATAACTTTGATTGAAATTGAATGAATTATCCTAAATGCATCATGGTAGCATCTAGTGTTAGCAATGAGTTTGATTTAACTTCATCAACACTTAGACATATGATATGTCAATACTTATCTTCATACTCATTTGTAGCAGATCTTAAAATGGCTACTGGCAAGAATGTTAAAGTATTATTATCTCTGGTTGGGTTCACATTAGAAGCACCAACCTGACGTTAACAATATTCAGAGTAGTCTGCCCTGCGAAGTTAGTCCACAAGACAGTAACTTCATTCCACCTCAAATGACCAAAAATCACTCTACTTCACAACACAAAATAGAACAAAATTAACATAATGAGTTGCTTGCATAAATGTCACAACTGAGTTTGTAAAACGTACCAGGATAATTGAAGTAATATCATATCATGGCCCCACGTGAAATAAATGTGCACAACTGACTGTCTCGTTCAGCGCTTCCTGTTTACTTGTATGAATTATTTTGATGTATATCGCCATCTGCTGTTCTGGTGGAATTACTGTATCGCTTTCGTAGTAGACGTAGGGGGGTGATTCTATAATTAAGGGTACATTCCATGTCCACTAATGTTAATGATGATTATTCTATAAAATATCTTCAAACCCAATACATTTTATACATTAACTTACTCCATGTAATAACATAATCAGTGCCGCTGCTAGCCATTTTGGTGCCCTAAGCATAACTCCTTTATGATGCCGCCCCCCCGAGGAAAAAACGTTTGTTTCTGCCAGTTTAACATTTTATTCAAACGAAAAAGGAAAATCTAGTTTGTAAACACAGTACACAAAACAGCCAAAACATACATACACACAAGTATTGGGATGTGCTAAATCTTCTTAGAAATTAAATAGTCATCCATAAATACAAACTTAAAAGCAGATATATACAAGTAAGCAATCTTCTCCAATAAAGCAAAGACATAGAAGCGTCATTCCATGTCAAGTAGGCTCCCACTCGACCGTCTCAGATTTGGCTGAAAAAAATCAAGGTTCTTCATACACTTCTTAATAGGTATAGTCCCAAATATTAGCTCTCTACTCCCAATAGTTTTGTCACAAAGAATGTTTTAGGGGTGAGGGGGTGCTCTACGCTCTGTTGCAGCATCTTTGAAGGCCTGTGGAAAGCTCAATGTTAAAGCTAAAGACTTGACATTATACACAGATTTTATACACAAACGCAGTTTAAGCTCTGTGTTATAAACTTACCTTTTGTTACCATTTGAATATGCGTCCATAGGCCATTGAGGGGCGTGTACAAAAATCCATCGTAACTTTTTTTGAGCAATTAAATATATCTCTTGTTCTGCCTGTTTTGTGATATACATGCCTAAAAGGTGCCTAATATTTATATACTGAAATAATATCGGATTATAATTATTATAACTATGATGATTTTTCAGTTGCCTATTTTTTGGTGCCCCCTCAGGACTTGGTGCCCTACGCACAGCGCGTAGTGCGCGTTATGGGAGCGGCGGCACTGAACATCATGCACATTTTTTTTGCATTTTATGCATTGTTTTGCTTAAAATGTGTCTTAAAGGGCCTAAATTCACAAATTTTGCCATGTCCGATTTCCAGTTAGGGAAGTTGATGTGTCAAAATATTGAGTAAAAACCATTAAAATAAATAAAAACTTCTTATAATTCATTTGAGAAGTCTTAATACTAAAGGAAATTATTATTTAAAAAACTGACTTTATTATTTAAATACTTTAAATAAGTATTTATTTTATGTCCACAAAAAGCCTGTCAACTAAGTTATTAAGTATATTCCCCCGCTGTAACTCAAAAATGGTTTGTCCTAAAACCATGTGACCTGCATCATGTGATGTCATTTTCCTCTGTGGCGGCAAATTCAAACACATCATGGTGAGTATCCTCTCATTTTTTGAAATATTTGATGTAAGACAGCATATTACCCATGAATATATTAATTAAGCATCAACTATGTTCGGTACACTGCTGTGGCTCAGAGTTTTTGATCATAAAAATGAAATGATAGGTGAAATTATAACATGAAGGAGTTCAAGAAAATGACATGTGGTCTTGTAGCCTGTGTCCACCATTTTAGTTACTGGACAATTTCCATATTTCTGAATGTCATCAGACACAATCACCTAATAATTGTGATTAACAGTCTACATATCTTTCAACACACATTATAAACCTGGTTTAACCTTCTCACTGAACAGATATTTAAGTATTCTTTCATTTTTTAAAAACATTTGTACTGGTGAAATAGGTGTCAGCTGCTGAGAAACAGCGTAGGTACAGGGCTCGTCGAGATGCTGATCCTGCAAGAAGGGCAGCGTGTTTGGAGAAGCAGAGACAGGCATGGCACAGGCTCAGGTCACAAGGAAAGGTGAAAACAGTAGCACAGATGAGTGAAAGAGAAAAAAGGAGCAAGAGGTCCTATTGGAGGAAAGCACAGCAGAAAAGCAGGGAGAGTAAGCACAGGCTTGAGAACATAGTAACACCACCTTCCAGTCCAGCTGTTCATCAGCCTCAGCAAACAAGGTAGAGTTTTATGATGAGAAGACAGAAGCAGGTTTTTGCATTCAATAATGTCCTTATTTCTAATTTCAGTGTGTGGTTTTTAAATGATATATTATATCCTTTATTAATTTCAGATAGAAGAAATCTGGAAGAAAAAAGATTAGGAGAAAAAACTCAAAACTACACAGAGAAGTACAGAAACTTAAATCCCTGCTTGAAAAACAAAAACGAAACGTAGACAAACTTCGGAAAAAACTCAAAAGAAGAGAGTCAAAGAACCAGCAGGTGTCAGATTCGCCAGCATCAAAAACAAGACGGCAACTACAAAATGCATCGGTCTCTCCTGAGGTGTGCAGATCATTGTTGGCTCACAATGCCCTCATGGCCAATATTAAAGACACATTCACTACCACCAAAAAGAGAGCAGAGAGGCAGGTGATGTTCAAACTTGTAACTGGGAGTATCCTTAAAAAGTATGGATTGCAAGGCGAAATCTCCAGAGCACTCCACCTCTCCAGAAAGAGGAAGGTGTTTTGTCTTCGTGAGGGTAAAGTGAAGTACCGAAGCCTATGCTTTCGAGTGCAAGAGAAGGTCACTGCTTTCATGACGACGGATGAAAATAGCCGATTGACAGCAGGCAAATCACAAACCATCACAAGAAGGAAGATCAAGAAACAGAAGAGGTTTTTAAATGACACACTGCGAAACCTCCACAGAAAATTTCTAATCGAGCATCCTGGCAGTACTCTTTCATACGCCTTGTTCAGGGACGTGCGGCCCTATCTTGAAAGGTAAAAAAATAAAAAAAAAATAAATATTGATATTTCTCTACTAATCTGTGGTATAGGTGTAATTTCTGCATGATTCCAATCATTTCGAGCATTTTTATAATCAAAATCGCTGAATTCGCTGAATTTGCGCATGTCCTATTCAAATAGACCGGAGAAAACAAGGGACGTACGGTCAGGTTAGGCACCATGTATTGTCTATGGGAGCTAGTGAGGCAGTGCCTCACCTAGGATTGCGCAATCGCTCCAAACTGGGTTTTGCGCATGCGTGCGCATGCGTAGAACCTTTGAGCTGAGCTCAAAACGCATTGAAAAATCATGTAGGTGAGGCACACAGTACCTCTGCCTCAATGAAGGGGGCGTGCGAGAGCGCACCTGTCGGGGTTATGCTGGGGAACGTTGCTCTTCTTCTACACTTCTACTTGACGGCGAAAATGGAAGATTTTATTGCTAAGCTGAAGCAGTTCTCAAAACTGGACTTTCAGTCCAAACGTGAAATGATTAATAATGGGAGACCAATGCCGGAGTTAAAAGGTATGCTTCAAGCGACGGGACAGAGGATAACTCGATCGACTTCTCACATTCAAAGCCAAATTTCTTTGAACATGTTTGGAACCTCAAGAATAAATTTGGTTTTGAACTTACAGCAGCAGCTCCGTTGATTTCCCATTATTTCTCTTGGGATTGTTTTATGTCTATGTGAAGCCATTTAACATCACTCAAGTGGTTGTGATCACTTGGAACCCAAGACTGCTTTTTATTGGTGAGCTGATTTTGAGAAATTAAACTTAAATTGTAGGTAAGTTGTGTTTCCTGGTTGCAATGGTTATCCTATTGCTAATTAGCTAGCTAAGGACACTTAATAACCTTACGAGTTAATCGGAAGAGTTCAATTTGCATGAAATGATAGCTGGTTATCTAGCTGATGTTATAGTCTCCTCGATTTAACTCTTAAAATTATAATGGGAAAAGGTAGAAACCCTCAGGGTGCTTGTGCAACTTCGTAAGAAAGAGTTCATATTCAGGAGTTCATATTCATGAGTGCATAATATTTACACATGAGTTCATCACAAGCTAGCAGCTGCCTACTGTATGCACCTTACCTATGTGTGTGTAAAGAATGCTGATATGAAAAACAACCAGTAGTCAATGTGAAAGCTGCCAATTGAATGGTGATCTTAGATACTCTATCGTAAAGGCGCCTATTAACGCCCCAGCTATTAAAAACATAGATAGAAAAATCTTGAATCAATCAATCTTACATATTTCAGTAGCGGTGGGTGTCTAGATTAGGACTGGTAACTTGTTTGGATTTCAACTGAAACGTGTTTTCAGTTTTTTCCCCGTTGTGTAGACCGACACGCAAAATTAGCTGATAAAGGAGGTGGAACCCATTAACAGCCTTTCTGTATATATGTCTATGGAAAGCTCTATGACCCTCACAAATTCTCGTTGCAAAATTGAATTCGTTCAGTTCGTTCCATGAGGGTTTGTACACACAGAAATAAATCGCTGTCTAGTACACTAAATAACGCTGTACTGCAATTTGCACACATACAAGTTAAATACCCCCTTTGGGTAGGAGCCTATGGTGTTTAAAATCCGTTATCCTGGTTGATATAGAAATAAATATTAAGTAACATGTACCTGCGTCAGGCTGTTAATAGGTTTCGGGCGTTAATAGGCGCCGTTACTAAATTGGGTTTATGTATTTGTAAATTTGACTCTGAAAAAGTCAGTGCCTCACCAGCCACGAACCTCACCGCACGTCACTGGCCTTGTTTTGTCGATTGCGTCCCTTCTGGGTGGTCCATCCCACACTTTCAGACAGGGAAACCTGTCTTTGCAAGGTGCATGACAACCTTACTTTTATCACTGAAAAGCTCCACACACTAAAATTAATCAAGACTGTGGACTTGGAGGATATGGTAACAGCAATCACCTGCAGTCCAGATTCTAAGGACTGCATGTACAACGTGTGTCCTGTTTGCAAAGGACAGGAATACGCAATTGAGGCAGAAGGCAATCTCCGAGAGACTGTCAATGTTACTCAATGGTCCACTGAGACGGTCATCAGAGAGAGAAAAAACAATGATGGCATAAAGGAAAAGGTGCCTATGAAGTCCACTGATAAAAAGAAGAAGGACATGGAGTTAGGAGATCTTTTAGATATGTTTCAGGTTCAGCTGACTCATTTTAAACGCCATCTGTTCAACATTAAACGGCAATTTTCACACTGCCGTGAGTTGCGCCAGCGCATGACCGATAAAGAATGCCTGATTCATGTTGATTTTTCAGAGAACTATTCATGCAAACATGCATCTGAAATACAAGCCATGCACTTTGCCCCTAACCAGAAACAGGCGATTCTCCATACAGGAGTTCTGTATGTTGGTGAGGCAGCAGCGCACATGTGCTTTTGCACAATTTCCGAATCAAGGGAGAAGGGCCCTCCTGCCATCTGGGCACATCTTTCCCCCATTCTTGATGAGGTAAAGGCTACCTATCCCTCTGTTGAAGTCGTCCATTTCTTTAGTGACGGCCCAACAACTCAGTACAGACAGAAGGGAAATTTCTTCCTGTTAAGCACAGAGCTGTTGAACCGTGGCTTCAAAGCGGGAACATGGAATTTTTTTTAAGCCAGTCACGGAAAGGGGGCACCTGATGGAGTGGGTGGCCTCCTGAAGCGAACTGCTGACAGGCTTGTTAGCCAAGGGCAGGACACCCCCTCAGCAGAAGGCTTTTACCATGCTTTGGCTGAGAGTGGAGCTGTCCGGTTATTTTACATTCATGAGAATCAGGTGGAGGAATTCTGCAAGAAGATGCCAAGTGGTCTGCAAGCTGTGCCCTCTACTATGAGAATCCACCAAGTGGTCACAGGGGCACTAGGAGAGATCCTTCATCGCGACGTGAGGTTGCCCTTGCACCACCAGACAGTGCTTTGATTGTCGATGTGAGGGCACATTCATTTAGTTTTGAGGTTCAACAGCCGACCAATCTACTGCGTGAGACACAGAGAGACACAGTGACCGAAATTCCTTGGGGAACTGACCTGACCGTGTACCCTGGACATATCCAGGATATAAAAGAGACGCATGTGCAAGTGAAGTGCATGTCCCGCATCGGTGTCAATCGCTTCTTCTGGCCGTTGAGAGATGACCTACTGTGGTACTTGTTTCAAGACGTCTTGAGAATTATCCCACCCCCTAAGGCAGTCACTTCACGTCATGTAGAGATAGATCCAGCTATCTGGTCAAGTCTGCAAAAGGCCTAACTGAAGGCTCTTGTTTTCACTTCATAGTGATTCATTTGAACTGTTCTTTGACAAGAATTACTGAGTTTATACAGTATGTCGTTTCAATCATTTCATTCTGAATAAGATGTTTGAATGGATACTATGTTGTTGAATATTGTTAGTTGTTAGTTGAGTATTGTTAGTATTGTTAGTCCTCTGTTTTCACTTGGAGGAGTTAAATCATTTGAACTGTTCTCTATGACATGAATTACATGAATTACAGAGATTATACAGTATATGTAGTTTTAATAAATAATTGTATAATAATTGTTAAATATTGTATAATATATATTACTGTCTAATCTATTATTGTCTAATCTATTGTAAATAATTATTGTTAGTCCTCACTTGGAATTTCATGTTGATCTTGAATAAAATGGATGAAATAAAATGGCTTGAATGAAATGGTGAAATGGTTAACAGTGTGTCCGCTCAACTATGTTACCTGTGTCAACAGTGTGATTGTCATTGTCATTGTCAACTAAAATACATCTCAACTTTTTAAGATAAAATAAACCAAATTGTGCATTTATTATCATTTAAAACATTCTGCACATGCATACATGTTGAACATGTTGCATGAGTTTTCTAAAAATTAATTAAATCAACTGTTTGATAGATTTATAATAAAAAACCTTCCCATCCTTAACGGCAGTAACAAACATACTGGATACTTATCTGAAAGAAATGGTTATTTCTAAGATTTTCTAAAACAAATCAATGTGAATCTGGCAGAATAGACTCGAGAGACATCAGAATTGCATTTTACTCCAAGTGCAAGATTAATTTGCATTATACAAATAGCACCATGTTTGTCCGTAACTTAGTTGACAGTCTTGCAGGTAAAAGCATAATTTTAAGTTAAAATATATAAAACACAGTTCATGTTTAAGCTTTGCAGCCAACAGATATGTGTCACTGACAGGTTAAACTAACTCAGGGCTTTGTTTGTTTATTTGAGGAAGAATAAGGTCCATGCACTTTTTTGTCACCATGAAAAGTACCCTGAATTATAGAATCACCCAGGGACGTAGTAGAAAAACAGAAAGGGAAAACCATAGACATATATAGATGTCTATGGGAAAAACCTTACAAAGATCGCAAAGTTACCTCTTATTTCTTAAGGTAGGCATCATGCTACAAAAAAGAAAACAAAAAACACAAAACACTCAGCGTAAAGAGGTGTAAGCGGATTGTATTTGTTTTTGTGAACAACATTTTATGAAGTAAAAGTGTTGGATAATCATTCTGTTAAAGATAGCAGGAATACATTGTGGTAATTTAATTATGTGCAGTTGATATCAAGTTAAATAAGTGACATTTCATGACAGGATCTGAACATTTTGTATCCAAATGTAACAGTTTTTATTATCCATGAATAACTCATTGTTCATTTGCTGTATCCACCATCACATGGTCACAATGGTTACAATCAGAAAAAGCATGTTCATGAAACTGTTTCAAGATATTAATATTCTGAGCTCTTTAACATGTATAACTGACGTACCAGTAGGATGCTGGCATGCATATAGTGTAATGCAGAATGTCTATAAATACAAGAAAACCTGTTAATGTGCAATATTCAATAGTCAATCTTTTGTTTATACCTGAGTTAGTCTCAAAGTCAGTCACAAAACCCATAAAACCAAAAGTATCAAAGACAGGGCCCTGATGCATAGTTGTATGTTTGGACCTACAGTGCCTCTTGCTGCAGGTCATTTGCATGTCCTGTCAGTGCCATGAAAAGACGATCTTTCATTCAATATTTCATTTAAAAAGCGCTTATAAAATAATGATATGCGAGTAATCAAGTGGCCAAAAGGTTCCTTCGTCACTTACACTGAAGATAGATTCATTCAAACGGACGTCAGTAAAAAGTGGTAATACCAAGCTCCTTTCACTTTGGTTACAACTGATTCGTAAACAAACCCTAAAACATCAGGTGTGTTCCTAAAGTTGAGAGTGGACAAATTATTTCTATTTCAGGGTGATCCCAGGTTGCCATCCTCAGGAAGCATCCTTTAAAAAAAATACAAATATATACAGCTTGTGGAAAGATCAGCGATTTTTGTCCAGTCTCATAGTGCAGAGACTATCGTCCCGAGTTCAGCGTTGTACTTAGTGTTCTGATCTACATCCATATCCGATAGAATCCAAGAACCACAGTGAGACAGGTGAAGACGGAGCCTGTAATGAGGGAAAGACAGTACCAGAGTCACAACGAATCCTATATCTGCATATCGTAAGAGGTCGTATACACATACTAGCAGCCGGATAACTAAGTGAAACCCCCTTCCAGTTCTCAAAAGGGAAGGGAAGGCTGATGCTTGCAATGTCACCACATGTGTTGTGCTTTGTGTCCACACAACAAAAACTAAAGCAATTGTCCAACAAATCTGTCCAGATCTCTTGAGTGGCTGCACTTGTCTATCAGGGTAGGCCCTGGGATGCCACAGGACAAAAATGATTTACCTGCGAGGTATTTTATGGTATCCAGTTTGTGTGATTCCAGCATGGTCTTCAGGCCAGCCACTTCTGTGTCAATCTTCATGTTAACCTGTGTGACATGGCGTCCATTCTCGCCATTCTGGGAAATACAAAAGGTTGTCATAGTAACGCACAACCATAAACAAATAAGTGCAGTGACAAGTAGCTGTGCATTCCGGTACACATCAGTTCATCTTAACTGACTCATTCACTGTTATGAAATCACCTTTCACCCAAAATAACCCCATTCACCCATTCATAATAACCATGTAATTAAGTCAGCTGTACCATCTCCAACATTTCATTCCGTGCTTCCAAAAGCTTCTTTTCATGCTCCGCTTTCTGAAATGAAAACCATTCATCAGAATGTATACCTACTACAAATATTGGTGAATTACTATTACTTACAAATAAAATATAATAAATGATCAGATATTCTGTAAAACATCTTATAACACAGTAATATTAATCTATTTAATTTCCTGAGCTGTGCCCTAACTGTTTGTCAGACGTACCATTTGTTTTACTCTGCTCTTCTCTGCGTTCATATCCAGCATTGTGTCGGCACGGACTTTGTTCATGACATCCTGTGGTTGGGAAAGTTGACAGTTCTTAATAGTTAAGCAAAATGCACTATTTGATAAAATAGTGACCTGCTTCCAAATATGTAAAGAACTGAAACAGAAATATGGTTTCTCTGAGATAGGATAAAATATCTCTTATATATATAGTTAAACACTTACAGCTAGTTGCATCTTCAGCTGCAGCAGCTCTATTTTAACTTTCTATGGAAAGACATACAGGTAATATTAGCACATCAAAGATTGAAGTCAATGTATACAACTGCTTTCTTTTTGAGATTTAAGTTCAGTTTGGAAAACAGCACATATTAATCCAAGTCAGATAGTCTAACCTGGTTCTATGGTACATCCACTTGTATCGCATTTCACCTTGTCATCTAACTGTGCTCCCTACAGCAATACTGACCTCATTCTCTGCCAGCAGGGCAGAGAACTCACTCTTCTCCAGGATGATCATGTCCTTCTTCACGGATGCAATGCTAGACATCACTCGCTGCAGCATGATCTCCTTATGAAAAAAAAGAACCACATCATACATTAAACTTCCATGCCATATCCTGTGGAACTTAAATGCAGCTCATATCATGAAAATATTCTTTAAAATTTCAAATACTGTGCTGATATTTTCTTCAGATGTGTTTTCTTTAGACATTTCCAGGCTTTGGGTGACTAATCTTTACAGTAACCGTAGCACACACACACACTTTCAAGGCTCTGGGTTATATGGTTTTGAGGATCTTACCATAGATCACCACCATCTGCGCTACTCTAAAGGGGACCGCTTATGCTTATGTTCATAATTTTATGTAGATTTACATGCTTCAATGATCCAAAAACACACTGAATACCTCTATTCACCCTCTGTCTGAAACGCTTTGTTTGAGCTCCTATCTATCTCCTATCTAAGGCCTCCACCCACCCCACCACCCTATGAGCCCAGTGTGCTCTGATTAGTAATCTCTGCAGGCAATAAAATCGCCACTGGGCAATAAGTATTGTGTTACCTGATTGCCTAAAACATCTCAGCCTTTTCCTCTGTTACATGATGCAATAAATGTGGGAGAAGGTTACTCCCTCTGGCGTATACTTTGGGCTTTTGTACCTTTGCAGACCGTTTACATGCGCAAAAAAGGTATATAACACACAAACAAAAGAAAAAGCATAACAGGTTGTCTTTAATGGCTGATTGAGTGAACTAGGTGAGGGCGACTTAGGGAAATGCATACTTAAACAGGTGGGTGTTTACCTGCTGAGTTTTGGTGACCATGTCTGCATACATGGTGTCCATGTTGGCGTTGGTTGTCGTCACCATAACTGAGACAATAGCTTCAGACTGCTGTGTGCTGAATCCTGTCAGTAAATGGCAAAAACGTCAAACTATCAGCCATCACACCCAGGTATTGATACTACTGTATATGACTCATCTTTCCAAAAGACTTTAAAATTCTCACCACTCTCTTCCAGGAGACGCACTATGGCATGAGTGTCAAATAAGAGCTTTCTGTTCACAGACTTCACCATGTCTGTTTTCCTCAAGTCATACTGCAGAGATTTAATGGATGTGCTGAGCTCTTGAACAACGATGAGAAAAAAAGTTTTGAATGAGATACATCAAACATAGAAATTATGAGCATGACACTAGAGGTGTTGCAATCACATAGGTGTTAACAAACTCTTCTCAACAGATTCGTTACATCGCCGTGTTTTTTATGACTAGTAAGTCGGACACACATGCAGGAAGTACACGAGGATACGTAAAGTTAACAGCATTAAAGAGGGAATATTAAACAGGTACCTCTGACCAATAACCTGGTGCGTTTGAGCAGCACGGAGTCCTTCCCCTCGCGTAGAAAGGACTCGTTTTGAGATGCACTGAGTGTGTTAGCAAATAAATAACCCACGTGCATCTTTCGCTTCCCTCTGAGGCATAACATCGTGCACACTCGAGATGATATACTCCAGGGCGGCTTTAAGTCTGCTGTTAATGAAAACTTCTGAAACCATTGGAGATATAGACGTCTAAGGACTTCCAAAGGTTGTTGAACCATAGGGGTGACAAGCCTGTCATGCCTGAGGGCAGAAAAGTCAACGAAAGGACGTCCCGTCCTTCTCTGAGTGCAGCCTTTTCCCAAGTCAAAAAGCTGAACCGCAGATTTGCTCAAACTCCGACAAGAACCAATCACAATGCCGCCCTGAGGACACCTGGGAAACATTTCTCAGAGTTGTGTCAAATGTACACATCATATAACTTCCGTGCACGTTCTGCCAAACAACTTCCCGTTACAGTAAACGTAATTCGTGACGTAACTACGTTTGACGTACGATTTTGTACTTGCGTAGGTTAACATGACATGTCGGGTAGTGACTGTAAGTAGACGATGGGTTGACTCAAAAACGATCCGCATACGGATGTAATTCTAGAATGTTGATTGGTTAAGATGAGTTACCAGGCAGGAACTGGCTATTAGCAGGACCTCTATTTTTTCGCTGAGCTACAACGTCGTTTGCCTGACTTTTAAACGATCGTTTTATTTTTTATTTTAATTATGTGAAGTTATAAGTTTTAATACTCAACTGTTTTGTTAACCGAATTTTTACGAAGTCATACGGCTAAACAAACAACCGACTTGTTCACCGAACTTTTCAACCGTGGAAAATACATAGCAGCAAGCTAACGTAGCTAAACGATGCGTTAGCTTAGCCTGGTAGTCAACCTGTTGACATCCTATCTTGGTCGCATCGGGTTTAATTCATTAATAAACACGTCTCTTACCTTGAACGTCTACTCCTCATGTCACGAAGTTGCTACACTAACTGTATGTAACACTATGCACAAATGCAAAATATATCCAAGACAATATAGCATATCAATGCAGCAACCTAGAAATGCTAAGCCCCCTGAACTCCTATGCATACTACAGGTTATTGAAATCAGTTTCCGAGAATGGCAAACAACAAATATGTTTGCGAAGAAAAGAGCAACCTTCCTCGCAATTTGTTTGTAATGTTAGTTACAACCAGTCAACAGTTTTACAGAGGTATAGAAAACATTGGTGATAGAAACTAGGTTCTAAAAAAGGTTCCCAATTAACGTCTTTGAAACCAATCTATTTATTTAGTGACATAATCTTGACAGTGTCACATAACTGCTCTGAACTTTGACTGACAGCTGAGTACTTACACATTACAGCCATCAGTAGAGCTAGCAATAAATACATTTTCCAAACCAAGTGCAGTAATTACACTAGGGTGCAGATGTATATGCACACACATGATAAACAACATCTGAACGAATTTAAATACAATTCAATAGCAAACATTGAAAAAACTATGACAGTGTATGTTTTTTTTAATTATTTGATGCAAGACATTCAGTGTCGGGTGATTGCAGGGAGATAGGTGCCTGTCTTCAGGTGCAGTGTCTTGTATGCTGTGGTCAGTCTAAATTAATTGAGTCTTGATGTGTTCCATTCAGTAGACCTGTGGAAATATACTGCAAAGCATATACTTGTTTTAAAAACATGATTACTAACACCATTCAAAACAAGACCTGTTTAGTTGAAAGCCCACTCACCACGTCAAGGTACAGGTTATGGGTGGGGTGTTAGTGAGACAGGACAAGACAAGACAAGGTGTAGGAGCCATTTCTATCCACCTTTTAGTTAGGTTTATTTTAATGTTACTTATTTTAGCCACTTGGGCGAGTATTGCACTGGGTGTGGCTCGTCACAGGAAATTGGGTATATCTACAGGTGTGATTACTCAATTAGGGAAAGGTGTGGATGGCGGGGAACACACGCCGTCCACACTGAGGCTTATAGGATAGCCTCCACACAAGGTTAATGAAAAAGAAAAGGATGCTTAGATACTTTTAAATAACAAATGTGTATAACAGACATATGTGACAGACATACAAACTTCACAGGGACATACATAGAACATGGTATACATATAACATACATTTAAAGGGGAAAATGGAGAGAGAACCAAACTTACCTGTCCCCTTACAAAAAACAGTAAATACAACCTGTGACGCACGTCTAACCCCAGGTGTGCGCTGACAGATTGCACGCCGCACTTGGGAACCGTAAAGGACTTCCTACAAGCGCAACGCACGCACTGCTCGCTGACCGCACCTGTAAGACAGTAAAAACAAGGCACATCTTTCTAACCCCAGGTGTGCGCTAACCACACCTGTAAGACAAAGTCTAACCCATGTGACCGGTGACAGAAGCAAGGCATGTCTAACTCCAAGTGACTGGCATTGACTAGGGAACGCCAGCAGCAGGGCACAACTTTACCTTATCTAACCAAACCTGTAAAGCTACAGTACGACGCATTTAACCCCAGGTGTCCGCTGACCGAACCTGTAAAGCTACAGTACGACGCATTTAACCCCAGGTGTCCGCTGACCAAACCTATAAAGCTACAGTACAACGCATTTAACCCCAGGTGTCCGCTGACCAAACCTATAAAGCTACAGTACAACGCATTTAACCCCAGCCTAGCCATGACCCACTTGGAGAACAAATCAGTAAAACTTATGATATGGATGTAACCCTTGGATGTCGTTTTGAGCGGCCCAATTAAATCAACTCCCATGACCTGCCCGGGACCCTGGACCTTAATAGGGTGTAGAGTAGGTGCTACAGTCTTAATTCTGTCATGCCTCTGACATGGCTCACAGGAACCAACCCAATCCTCTACATCCTTTTTCAAAGTCAGCCAATAAAAATGCTGCACTGCCTTCTGTGCAGTCTTCTGTACACCAGGGTGCTCTCCAGTGGCTGCACTGTCATGGCACTCATACAGTACCCTGTCCCTCTCCTCAGGGGTACGTACAACCAGACGTCTCTTACCTGAATTAACATAGTACAACATACCCATATCTAACACATACTGCTTTGCTGCTCTACCGACAGAAGACATCTGTATCCTACTACTTCCTAGTTGGTGGGAACCATTTGCAAGGTAATAAAATATAGCGTCCAGACGTGCAAAACTCTCCATCTCTCAAGGATGTCTAAATATAACACAATATGTCACTTACACTTCACAAACACACAAAACACAACGTAGCACACTGTCACAAACGAGAAGAGGGAGAGAGAACATGACAGCATTAGTTTGATGAACACATAGAAAGTCTGTAAATGTACATGTACATAAAAACATGAGATTTAAATCCCTGATCGCTGCATTTAACGTGCTAAATGTCATCCATAAAGTTTTGGCGCGCAGCGCAACCTAGCGCTTTATTTTCCCTCAGTCACTGCCCACAACTGTTTGACAGCAGGCTATGCTACAATGTACAATGTCATTAACACATCGTGAAAAAGAGCAAAAACATCGAAACTATTGCAATAGCACCGGGAGATTTAAATCCCTGATCGCTGCATTTAACGTGACTGATTCGTGCCAAATGCGCACTGACCAGAAGCGTTTGACAGCAGGCTATGCTACTGTGGGCTAACATTACTTGTAAGAAAAATGTCACGAAATTAAAAGTGAAGGTCCTCTATTTAATAGCATGGTAACTAAGCATATAGCACTACTAAAGGGAAGGCTCGCTGTTGGCGACTTGTAACATTACCTGAGGTTATTTGTAATGCAAGTAAATCAATTTACCTTAGCTGGATGGGGATGTGTAATCTGCTGATGAAGTTTAGGTAACTTCAACAGAGGCTTTTGTCTTCAAAAAGGATCTTTTGTCTTCAGGTCTTGAAGTTTTCAAGTCTTCCAAACTTAGTCAGCTTGCATAAATGACTGTCATTTAAGCTAACCAATGAACTATTCTTTACAAAAACCCACCGATTGTGGATGTATGTGTGTTTGTAAGAGTGCTAGCTTGAGCTAACCAAACACAGTACAGTAGCTAGTTAGCTATCGTAGCCATGTCAGCCTATGTAAGATACTGTAATTTAAGCTAACCAATTAAATAACTTTCACACAAAAAAACCATCGATTATGTGTGTTTGTGATGTGTAACATATATCCTTTATCAATCACTCTCAGTTTATGTTATTTAACGCTACAGATTACACCTAACACACGTGTAATTCAGTTGCTATTAATGTTGAACAGCAACGTTAAACGTGACACCACATTAAATGTCAGGCAAACGACGTTGCAGCTCAGCGGGAAAAGTAGAGGTCCTGGTATTAGCCAATCAAATAAATGGTGTTTTCCGTTCCTGCCTGGTAACTCATCTTAACCAATCAACATTCTAGAATTACATCCGTATGCGGATCGTTTTTGAGTCAACCCATCGTCTACTTACAGTGACAACATGTGCAGGTTTATTTTATCTAGCCTACACCTCTAGAGTGAAAAAAACCCACCGTACTGTGCCAAATCGTACACGCTTATCATTAGCACATCATCCTATACCTCGTTTAGCATCCCGAAGTTACTTTCCTATCTGGAACATCAATACACTTTTTTACTAAAAATGTTTTCTAAGATTAAATAAGTAGCCTATCACCCAGTAAGCAAAAGGCCAGTGGACCACTGTCGGCCTACTAGGGGCAGAGCTGGCGGTCCGTGGCCTTGATCATCGGCTTTCGGGCGGTTACAGCCAAACGGGCCACCGTTTTGGCACTTACATTTTTTTTAATTCATTATACCAAAGATGGCACACCACCAGTGGGGTGCCGACCAAAATCCACCTGTGGACTGATAGGATGGCCATGCAAACAGGACAAATGTGGGACACGTTACCAACACTGAGAGGTACACTAAAACTTTGGCAGAATTTCTATCTAAATAAGAACTTTGCATTCTGCCTTTCGGCTCGTAAAGTATTTTTTTTCTTAGTAAATGAGTTCACGTTGATTGACGTCCGTTACACACCCTCTTGATGACCGCCGTCACTGCTCTCCTCATAGCCACTGGATGAAAGCCGGGCTTTTCGAAAAGCTGCAGTATAAGCCGGTATATTGCATTTGTATGCAATATGCTGCTTTTGACTTAGCGCTGTTAAATAGAGTTGAAAAACTGCTGCAAAGGCGTAACTGGCTCGTGTAACCAATTCACATGTTCTTATTTCTGACAATTGAAAACCAAATGACCAATGAAAATGTGGGACATTACCTACAACTAAAAACGGGACACCTGGGGTGATAATCATTTCCCTTATTTGTCAATCCTCCCTTTCTTCGTTCCTTTCGTTACGTCCTAGCCCCATCTCTTTGATAAAACGCAGAGGAAATGAGGACGGAATGAAACAAGGATGGAGGAGTCAAGGATAGACATTCATGAGAAATGAAATGGGCTTGCTCACTCACGCATCGCTTTTACGAGACGTCAATTACTGTTGACACAGTAGCATCACTTCTACACATGACAGACCTGTCGTTAGTACACAGCATATATGAAATTGAGGACTTGACGATAAATCAAAAACTAGATTGTATGTCTATTATACCAAATGCTGAGGTCTCTATTTAAATCCATAAACTAGGCTAAATGTACTATTACAGTAAATTATTTCTTATAGTGCAAAAGACACGCTTGCACACTAGCAAGTACTATTCATATAAACCAACCATTTAAAAACAGTTCTTTTTAAGTATCGTTTTAGCACCATTATTAGAAAAAACAACAATACCCAACCCTACTCATAGTCTAATATTTTCTTTTATATTGGTATTTATTTGTCATACACTTCCATTTCAGGTACAATGCCATGTAACTGATGACAACTGAAGACTTTAATACAGCAGCCCAGTAGTCAATAAAACAAAAATAAAGGAGAAAAAACTGGTATTTTTTCATACCTTTTAAGGTGTAGTTAGTAGTTTTTGTTGTCAAAAATGAAAGTGCTTCTGGACTTCTGAAGGCTAGATAAATAAACCGATTCCAAATATTACACAATTTCTCTGTTTCAGCCCTTTCTATGTATGACATGCTTACATGTCTGGACCTAAACTGTCAACTAATGCATACACATCATCAAATAAAGTTTCAAGATGGAAATAAGTCACAGGAACACTTGTCAAAACTATTGTCCTTCAGATATATGTCATCATGAAAGGTCTAGAAGCATTTCACTTTTTTGACAGCAGAAAACACTGATGGTGCCTTTAATACACATATCATTGTAAGGAAATTCATACACATTTATACACAGCTGTTTTACAAGCCCAACGCTCTAATGAGATTTGTTTGTATATTGCACCTCAGATTGTCTCTTAAATTAAGCAACTTCATCTTTGCCTATTGCCCAGTTTGCTTTTCAAAACAACACATATGGCGAATCTGTCGGTCGTCTGAAAATGATTAAATAGACTCCCTGTTATATTTCTAAATCCACTAGAACTCAGTGGATCAGTTGGGCCACCCACAAATGATGGAAGATATTGTCCTCAGTCCTTCAACATCCTTGACAGGTAATTTGGCCCTCAATGTCGCCACAGAGAAGGTAAGACAGAATGTCAGTAGCTGTCTATCCATAGTAAATGTCCAAAGTTTCCCACTTCTACCTCTTCCTTAGGCAAGAAAGATGACAGAGAGAGAGATCCCCACAGCTACGGCGGCCACGCCACATATGACCATGATCATGAAGATCTGGCTTCGTTCAGCTGTACCACCTGGAGCCTCCTCGTCCCCAGCCATGAGAGTGAGTGAGGCGCTGTCCGTGCTAACCAGTTCGCCATTCTGCGGCCCTCGTGCCTCCACTGTCCAGCGCAGGACGTTGACCTTCAGCTCCATGTCTTCAATGGTGCGGTCCACCTGGGTCATCTCCTGCTCTAGCTGGCTGAGCTCCTGGCGCTCCACACTGTCTGACTGGGCCCCTGTCCCTTCATGCTGCAGGTCGGGCAGGCTCAAAGCCCGGGCAGCCACTTCATGGGTGTCTCCTTCATGGTGGGAGAAAACATGACACAGAAACATGAAACCTTGGTTTGGCTATTTCACATTGCTGATGTTAGCACATGCTTAAGGGGTTATGCTGAACCAATGTATTTAAAAGGAATGCATGCAAACGCCTTGGATAAAGGTGAGGTGAGAACATAATGCAGGTACATTAGCCTGCAATAAGGCATTTGAGCAGGGATTAAATTGTATTATAACTCCTAATCTTACATTCAACCAGGTCATGTATCCCTAGTCTTAACTTTTGAACTACTAATACTTAAATTGTAGGCTACATAATAACACATTTGTAAACAGGACAACAAGCTGTCTGAGATACACAGCCATATACAAATACTCAAATCTGTACACTTTTCCCTCTTGTGCCCACCTTGCATCCCAGTCTGCACCAAGGCACAGGTGTTGGCCAAGGAGAAGTTGTTGCCCATGTTGAACACTTTGCACATGTCTGCGTAGAAGAGCTCCAGGGAGGAGGAGAAGGCCACCCATAGCAGTTCGGCATCCTTGCGCTCGGCCTCGGGCAGGCCCTTGTCCCTCAGCCTGGAGGTCAGGTGCTGACGGCAGGACAGTGTCAGTTTTTGGGCCCGCTCCCGGGTCTGCCGTAACTCCTGTCGCAGGTGAGGGCTGTCTGTGCTCCCGCCGACACAAGAGGCAAGGTGCCGGTGGCAGGCCACCACCTGTTTATAACAGAGACGAAGATCGCAATGTATGGACATTAACCACGATCTCATTTCAGCATAAGGGAAGATGTAAAATACAGAATATTTGCAACATAATAGGTTGAAACACTGACGTCTCACAGCTTTTTGGAATTCCCTTTGTACATATTTCTTATAGTCTTTCTCATGGTTGTGTTTTTTTTGTGTGTGAAATAAATGTGTTATAAATATGCAAAGATGGATGAACTTGTGACAGATAAACTGGTGACAGGTAAATATCATGGGTAGGGGAGCCTCTGAAGATCTGGAACTGTGACCTTTCTACAGTGTGTACATTAGCAACAGAAATGTTTTGCAAACACATGGACAGGCAGACCAGCAGAACTTTTCATAGAGGATCACATATGGAATACAGCAGATTCTCAGGAAGCCTTAAACAAAAGCAAACCTCAAAACACCTTCCATTTTCTCAGTATGCAGCCTACACGTGACACAAAATGGATGATTGGTCTAAGTATTTACTGACATCTTTGTTTAAAGACAGCACAAATTGTAAAAACTCCATCGTTTTTATCTAGTATGGCTTCAGAGATGACACGAAGAGACATAACATGAAGGATTGCATATCTGAGGATAAATGCATCTCTGTGTTAATGAAATGACAGAAACTAAAGGTGTAAAACTGACCTATGTACTATTAGACCAAGTTCAATGTAGAAAGAAAAAGTATTAATGGTATTAATGATGCCTTATTGTTCTTACATGAGGTATTATCAGAATAAGTGTGCGCATTTGAGACATAACTACGCTGCCAGCCGCAAGATCTATTTCAGTGTAAGCCTTATAGCTTCTTACACTCTGTCACCACGTGAGAGGTAGGACAAGAAATCCCTCTGAGAACATTCAAACAAGCCTTATCAAAGGCACATTACACAAATGCTTATGTAGGTAACACATTTTGATATTGCCCTGAAATTCATTTTGATGGCACATGGTCATGTGAAAGGACAGATACACACACCTATCGATTCAGGTCTGAAATCCAACAACAATGCAGTATGACATGCCAAATATATTGCCTTATTATACGGCTCTTCAGAATGTTCCAAAAAGTTCCGTTGATTTGAATGGGCCATCCCAACGTTCGCCGGTGAATATTTCCTGATATGAATATTTCCTGATATTCACCGCTGCGAAAAGATATTGACCGCTGTCATTGGCAACGGTTTTTTTTGCTTCTAATTCACATCTTTCATATCATTCCGCAAGTAGTCCGGTCATTTAACGTAACAGACTCATTGTAATTTGAAGTCCGCAAGTAATGGGTTGCTACGCAACACCTGAAACTTAAAAGTTCTATTTGCTTGAAGAACTATTTATTTCTTAGCGGAAATCACGAAACGGCAACTAAATCATTAAAAAGAGGTATTTTGGAGGAATGTCTTCTATAGTTTTTGGCAAGTAACCGTATAATAAGCGGGATAATGTATTGTCCGTCGGTCATTATCCAAAAATAAATCCCTTCAGGACGAAATAACACCCCTCCGCTGCGCGTCGGGGTGTTGTTCGCCCCGTCGGGATTTATTTTTGGATAATGACCTCCGGACAATACATTATCCCTTACATAACACATGATTTAGAACTCTAGCTTTCATCAGTACCAACTGTGCTGATGTTGATTTTTGAAGCAAGTCTGTTGTTTATCAGCTAATTAATCCCACAAATCCCAGTAGAACATGGCTGCTTGCAAGACTAAAATGGTCACATATCCCACCTTAGACTCAAAATAAAAAATAGTGCATTAAGTGGTGGTGTTAAACCTCTTTTAGATGCCATTGAATAAGATGGGCATTGGCGAAATACTAACGTATTCATCTTACGACAAGATATGTGCTGTGACAGTCATGTGTTGTCTACAGCACACTATTTGGCCAATTTAGTCAATGGTGCACCAGCAAGTGTATTGCATTCCCTTTTAGCTCCACAGAACAGAGTTAACCCAAACCTATTTTATTGTTTGGTCCCTGATATGAATGTTTATTGAAGCAAAATAGCCTTCAGCCTGAGCCTCTACTACATATAAAGAGAGAAATAATTAGGCACTGAACCATAGGCCTTTTTTGTGCAGACTTAGTGCCTTTTTGCCCCTCGGTTAAATCACGTGACATCTCACATAGGAGACACACATAAATGAATAGATTTCTGAAAAGGAATAATTATCAGTGTCACTGTGTTAGAAAGCACTATAAAATGTCAGATTCTACATTATACATAGACTGTGCCTTTACCAAGAATTATGCATGCTGAATTAAAGTGGTCTTTGAATAAAAAACAGTCAAGAGTAGATTTTGTATGTGTGCAGAGAATAACTAAAAACTTCAAAACATCAATAAAAAAAACATAATAATAACTGCATACCCAATACTCAGCTGAACTCAAATTGACCATCTTACCTTGATGAGGGAGTCCACCATGGTTTTCCCCTCTTCTGGTGTATTTGCCTCACAGGCAGTGCCATCGTCTGCCACTTTATTGTTGGAAAGTGGCATGAATGTCGTTTTCGAGGTGTGACAGGGATGCCCCCCGTCCCAGCTGCCTAGCGGGAGAGGGTCTTATCCTGCCTCAGCTCAACCTTCCAAGCTTCCAAGCTGAAGTGGTCGTAGTCCCACAGCCTTGCACTTACACTTGCACTTTGTTGGATTAAACATGCCACGCTCGATGTCCCCCACACACACTTGTGACAAAAAATGGTTCCTGAATCTAAAGAAGCTCAGCGAAAAGGGAAAAAGAATCATTCACTCAGAAAACAGAATAAGTGAGATGTTAAGAATAACTACTTTAAATAAACAGCTGGTTGAGTTTAAGGAGGTGATATGTAAGTCCCAGGTATATGTGATAATCCCCACGATTGACCCATGTTTGCTGACGCAGGTTAACCCTAGTAGCTAATCTCATTATCTGCAACTAAGAGATGCAGTGATGCTGCAGCTAGGGAACATGTTGCCTCCTCCAAGACATCGCTCTCTCTGGCTGATGGGCAATGGGCTGCAGTGAAAGGGGACAGGCTTTTTCCCCCTTGCTTCTGCTTTTGACCTCAGGCTGGCTGAAGGACCAGGCAGCAGTCTTTATCATACATTCCACACTAAAGCATGCCACTATAGAGAACCAATTGAAAAAACACAGCCTTTAGAAACATATTGCACCACATTCATAATGTATTTCTTAATAATAATATATTATCTTTATATCATAAAAAAATGAATGACAAATTATTTGAAAAAGTGATGAATGGTTGTCCTTTTTTTACAGTAAAAGTCATTTTACAATAAACCCCTAAATTTGACGACTAAATATCACCTCGACTACAGGTAGCGGACTCCTGTTTAAGGAAGCTGAGATGCGTGGGATGTGACATCGTTCTGACTGGGTCAGAAGCAATTGTGTATCTCGAATAAAAATTCCTGGCTGAAATAAAAGAATGCTATGAGATCCTTGAAACAAAATGGTGGCTCTCACCGCTTCTCTGCTGCACCTCCTTATTAGACCATCCTTGAGGCATCAATATTTTTTACAATTTGTAGTGCCTCAATCCAAAGACTCTCAAACTATACATGCTCATCCAATTACAGCACAGTGCTTCACAGGATTTCACTATATATCAGAATCAGAATCAGAATCATGGCCAATATTGGCCAAGTAAGTTTACACAAACAAGGAATTTGACTCCGGATTAAGTGGCTCTCAGTGTACAAAATATACAACACAACAGCACAACGGTCTAAGAAATATAAACAGGGAGGAATGTGAACTGTAAACACAACAAATAGTGCAGTAGAGTAAACACAACAAATAGTGCAGTATATATGTATATTTATTTGATACCAAAAAATAGAAGCATTGTGTACATACTTCGAAACTGTATTCATATACAGCACAGTTGTTCCCAAGCCCTATGGCCATCCCATGTAGAGACAGTCAGACAAGGCCAGAAGAGGAAGCACTCTATCCTTGACCTGAATCTTAATGTAAAGAGCCTCTTTGTTGACTGAGACCCTTTTCTACTTGGCTGGCCTCCAGCACTGTGGAATGGGCAACATCCTTTCACAGAATGTTTTCAGGTTTCTATTACAGTACCCTTAAATGCCCTGCATGGCCTTTAAGGCATTGCGGAAATGCCCTGATTTAATCTTCATATCTATTTATTTCCCTGAAGTCAAGTGCACATGCACTTAAACGAAAGTTGAACAGTGTCCAACAACTAAAAACTCAAGCAACCAAGTGGAGTGCAGTTATGGGGGAGTAATGCAGCTATTACTGTACTTGTACTATTTTCTACTATTACTACCTACTACTATTTATTGCTGGACTTTTACTAGTATTACTATTACCTAATTTCTCTCATTAATTTGTCCAACCTCTCTGTCCTTTCTGCTAATGAAGGGAACCATGGTGTGGCAGAAATATTCAAGCAATTGAGCACACCGCCCATAGTAAGTGAATGCCCTCTGCCTCAGGTCGAATAAGATTAAGGACAGGCTAAAATAATCCTTGAAATATGGCTGGAGGATTGGCCTGGATATGCCATGTGGATCAGATCCTCAGAACCAATCAGATAATGATCCCTCTAATGTTAGAGTGAGTGTCTCATGCAACAGCCACTGTGTTCTGCAATTACTACTGTTTAATGCAGGATCTGTGGTGTAATCAGTGTGAGGTCAGAGTTGACAGCTTTTGAATTTTGATAGCAATTTAATGAATTAGCCTACATGGATTTAAAGAAACGGAGAAGATGTAGCATTTGTTTTGGTCAACCAAATTATTATCTTTACTAAATTACAGATACTTTATGCTAACAACATTACCATTTACAATACTGCTATTTCTGAGCACAGACAGTGATGAACCCAAGTACTCATAAAATACATGAAAGCTGGAGAAAAACGCGCGTTCACCTCCTCAGAGTCTATTGGGGGGACAAAAACAAAATTAATTGAAACATTATTATCTGTTCACAAGGCTATGCTTCCACAAGTCGCTACAGTGTGACATGAACAGCAAATGGCAATGCAAATTAGCTAATTGATTTCATTTATGTTGTGACAACCGGTCTTCCGTTAATTCAAGTATGATTTGGACAGCTCAAGCAGTCCTTGTGATTAGAGATCGAGTGTGCTCACTTTCTCACAATCATTACTGGTGAGTGTGGCAAATAATTTGAATGGAAAGTATAGAGCAGAATTTTGTGAAGTTGTAGCCGAATTCAGAGAAATCGATTTAGAACACAGAACTACTTGTCAGTTGCAACTTCATTGGTAATATCAGCTTCTGTTAGCTACATATTTAGAAAGTGTTAGTTCACAGCACTTGTTGTTTCGTTTCATTTTATAATGTCAGCTAGAAAGAAAGACGTGCAAATACAAGTAAGCATCATCATTGACATTAATCAGGAGGTTAACGTTACAGCCGTTGGATTTAACTTGAATTTACTAACTTTACCCTCATTTATTTATTTATTGCTAACCTAGATAATGTTTACGTAACTTAGCTTTTGCTAACTTCAGTCACCAAGGCATTTGTAATTTAATAAGAGTTAGCATCACGAAACACGGGACAATTTGGGCAGACTTAAATAAAAAAAGACAGACAAACATTGACAGCCGATCACCAGCCTGATGATTAATATTCTATGTTAACTAGCTAGAAGATAGTGCTAGATAGAAGTTCTCTAAGGCTAGAACTTGCTATGCTATTATACATCCGTTCGGCATTGTATGCAAACTGCGAAGCTATCAAAACAGTAATGTCACAATTGCTCGACTGTAACTGTGCATTTATTGTTACTAGGTTGAAATAGCAAATGAAGATCAGTGGGGGGAAGCCTTATCAACCCCAGGACTTTTTGGTAGGTAGGATCTGATATATGTTTTGCTTAAGTTAACCTCACCTTGTTAACTTTTAGCTAGCTAGCTAATGTTACTTGGCTTAGCTAGCAAAGGTCTGGTGATATTCACCTGATATCTGTATATCACTACCGGCAGTTGTGGACGTTTATCAGGAGTGGTGTGGTCCTTGCAAGGCAGTGCAAAACCTCTTCCGAAAACTACGGACAGAACATGGAGATGAATTCATTCGATTTGGGGTGGTGAGTTAAGATTTTAGAATGTTATGGACAGACAGAACCACAATCTGACTGGGTCCAAATAAATGCACATCCACCGTCCTCAAAAGATGAAACCACCAGTATGCAGGTATAGACATTTAGCACATGCTGTTATCGTGTGTGTGTGTGTGTGTGTGTGAGAGAGAGACACACATCTTAGGTAATTCACCTACCACACTTCAAGAGGTGTTAATGCTTTCAGGTTGAAGCCAGCTGCATTAGTGAGCATAAAATACTCAAGGGAAAGTGTCAACCTGCGTTTCTATTTTATCTGGTAAGTAGGGAACTACAGTAAATTCAGAAACAATTCAGACCCCTTCATATTTTTTTTTACATTTTGTGATTTTTTTGAATTGTTTAAATTCATCCCCCCAATCAAATATACACTCCGTACTGTACCCCATAATGACAAAGCGAAACAGGATTAGACATTTTTGCAAATTTGTTATAAAGAATAAACTAAATTACCACATTAACATAATTATTCAAACCCTTTACTCAGTGCTTAGTTGAAGCACCTTTGGCAGAGATTATATATTCGTACTGGGTAGGTGATGAGTGGTGCCTGGTTTCCTCCAGACAGGACGCTTCGAATTAAGGCCAAACAGTTCAATATTGGTTTAATCAGACCAGAGAATCTTGCCTCACACAGACTGATTTGGTTTTCAGGTGCTTTCTTGCTAACTCCAAGCGAGCTGTCCTGTGTGGAGACTGAGGAGAGGCTTCCGTCTGGCCACTCTGCCATAAACCCCAGATCGGTTTAGTGTTGTAGTGACGGTTGTCCTTCTCGAAGTTTCTCCCATCTCCACACAGGATCTCTGGAGCTGAGCCAGAGTGACTGTTGGTTTCTTCGTCACCTCTCTTACTAAAGCCCTTCTCCGCGATTGCTCAGTTTTGCTGGGCGGCCAGCTCTAGGAATAGCCCTGGTTGTTCCAAACGTCTTCCATTTAAGAATAATAGAGGCCACTGCTCTTGGGTACCTTCAATGCAACTGTTTCAGTAGCCTTCCTCAGATCTGTGTCTCGACACAATCCTGTCTCTGTGCTCTGCAGGCAGTTCCTTTGACTTTACTGCTTGGTTTCTGAACTGATATTCATTGTCAGCTGTGAGACCTTATATAGACAGGTGTGTGCCTTTTCAAATCATGTCCAATCAATTGAATTTACCACAGGTGGACAATCAAGGTATAGAAACATCTTAAAGATGATCAATAGAAATGGGAAGCACCTCAGCAAAATTTTAAGTGCCATAGCAAAAGGTCTGAACACTCAGTTTTTCCTTTTTAATACATTTACAAACATTTCTAAAATCCTGTTTTTGCTTTTTCATTATAGGATATTGATGAGGGGGAAATTAATTTACAATTTAGCATAAAGCTGCAACATAACAAAATGTAAAAAGGTGAAGGGGTCCGAATACTTTCTGAGTTCACTGTATACACTACATGACATTACAATCTTTAAAGCTTTATTCTCTCTACAACTAATTGTTCTTTATGTTTCAGGAAGGTAAATTAGTAACAGTTGTTAAGGGAGTCAATGGACCTCTTTTGCAAAGTGCAATATTAGGATATATTGAAAAGCAGAAGAAGAAACAGGAATTGGGCTCCAAATACAAAATGGAGGTAAGTGCACTATACAGATTCACTAAGTATAGTGACTAAATAAGATAATATGCACAGCGCCATATTTGTATTATTTGTAGTGTGATAGTGTAATTCTTTTCACCTTTAAAACTCATACGCTCAGGTGAAAGAAGTATTCCTAAACGACTATCAAGAGGCAAGACCACCCAAGGAGACCATTCCGGATGATTCGAAAGACACTGATGGTGGGTTAAATATCCGTCTCAGATACACACAGTACATGGTACTCTCACCATAATTATTTATGATGTTGCTGCATGTGTGTGTTATTATGTTTCGTTTCCTAGGGAATTGTCCCTCCTCAGGTCTGGGTTCTTACCATGTGGTCATCATAAAACCAGATGCTGTGGCTGAAGGACAAGTGCAGACCATCAAAACAAAAGTCTGATTTTGTTGCTGTTGTTATTCTAGGTTCTAACCCCACAGAAGATTTACACTGTAACCTGTCACTTTACAATACTTGCAGTGTTTAATAATGTAGCCCTAATTTAGTACATTGGAATGTACAAATGGTTGTGTGTATTAATGCTTCATCCAAACATTTGTAATTCAAATTGTATGTAAAGACATGCTGTGGACTTTATCTGACCTTTAGGCCGTGGATGCAGGATACTGCGTGGTTGCAGAGGAGGAGAGAGTTCTAAATGAAAAAGAGATTCGTGATTTTTATAAAGACAAAGCTGATGAGGTAGGAATGTTTCATTTTCTACTTATAGTATTTACAATACCACTTCAAAGCATATATTTTGAAGTATTGTGCAATGCGAAGGGATACCAATCATAAGGTATATTTACATTGATCTTATTTGTTATTTTGCTTACTCAAGTTCAATAAATTTCTTCGCAGCCTGATTTTGTGGAGTTCATGTCTAGTGGGCCTGTCCATGCTCTTATTCTGACAAAGGGAGAAAATATGGATGATGAAAGTCCAGATGCCCTCACAGAAATGATTGATCCGGTCCAAGTCGACCTCATCAGGCCAAAACACAGGTGGGGCACAACACCGTACATCACTACATCGTTTGCTTGTGATATAGCTTTTCAAAACTTTGTTTTTAGTCATTTATATTGAGTTCTATTTTTCAATCACTTCCAGTAGCACAATACATATGCATCTGTGTGATCTTGCATCCAGGTCAGAAGATGGTCAGGAGGTGATTCTGGAGGTGTGCGGGGACAGCCGGGAACTTGCTAGCAGACAGCTGGGTTTCTTTTTCCCGTCCTTCGATTTCAGTACAGGAACAATGGGGAAGAAGGACTCCAGGACCCAGAGGACAGTGGCTCTGATTCGGCCTAGTCTTGTGAAGGAGAAAAAAGGTGACTTTGAAATCACATTTAATTACCTGATCTCTGTGTTGTTTTCTAAATGTTTTTTTATATTGTTGATATGGCAGATGTGGCATGCTCTTTAAGAAACAGAGACGGTCTTGTTTGTCTACATTCTTTGGAACAGATGAGATTTTGCAGGCAATCCATGATGCAGGCTTCCAGGTGGCCATTCAGAAAGAGATGACTCTGTCTGAAGAGCAGGCCAGAGAGTTCTATAAAGAGCATGAGGGCCAAGACTATCTCCAGAGCTTAATAAATCACATGACCAGGTAGGCCAGACAGAGCGACTAGCCATGAATATTTGGTCTGTATAACATCCACTTCATTAGATCTGCTAAATCTCTTTCAGTGCCCAAGGGTTTAAAGACCCATTAACCCTGAATACCTACACATCTCATCTGCTTCCAACTCTAACCCCTTCTCATAAACAACAGTTAACTCAACTATCGGATTTGCTTTGACATAGTTACCACAAAACTTCAAGAACTAACAATCCAGCTTTTTGCTCTTAGGCCATTAGGCTGTTAAATAGTTCCTTCTTTGTAGTGTTATTATGCATATAATGCATTCAATTTCTGAGTTTGTACTTCACCTCACGTGGAAGTTGTGTTGGATGCACTGTGTCTGTATCACGTAAACACAGAAGTGTAATGTTTTTGACCGTCTCTTTTGCAGTGGTCCAGTGCTTGCTCTGGCTCTAACCCGGGAAGGGGCTGTCCAACACTGGAGGAATTTACTGGGTCCCAAGATCCTGGAGGAGGCTAAAGAGACGTGCCCTGAAAGGTAGAAAAAACTAGTTTCCTTTAATCAGAAAACAATTAAGAGCCATTATAAAGTTCTCCCTATTGCTGTATCGTTTTTTTACCTGCATTTTGCAGGCAATGCCCACAGCCTTGTCAATATAATATTAGTTCTGATAAATAAACTCAAGTACAACCTTACAGTACCAAATTCAGTTAATGGTGATAATTCAATATCTCATATGCAAGTTTGTTATTACCTCCCAACACTGTTTAAACTGTAACTGTACACCACATACAGTGGGTGGTTAAACGCTTCAACAGATTTGAGAGGTAATCTTAGTGAAATTCAGACAGTAGTAGGGAGTTTAAGCAGGCTGTACATCTATCAGTTGTATATATCTTCGCTCCCCTGTTTTTGTGAAGTTTGCGCGCACAGTTTGCCATTGACGACGTGGCAATTAATCAGCTTCATGGCAGCTCCACAATGGAGGAGGCACAGAGGGACCTGGAGCGCTTCTTCCCTGTGGAGCACACACTCGCCATCATTAAACCAAATGCCTCACAGGAACACAAAGGTATACGCCATCTTTTATGGGCCAGAGAGTCACAGGGAAGAAGGCATAGGTTTGCACTGATTTGTCGTGTCTTACAGAGTGAATGAATGGTCATTTAGTTTATTGTGATTGGTGTTGTTATTTCACAGATGACATCGTTAATCGTATTGAGGCAGCAGGGTTTAGCATCTCTCAGGTGAAGGAGACACAGCTGACCAGAGAGATGGCCGAAAACTTCTACAAGCAACACTCTGACAAAGACTTTTTCAACTCTCTGGTGGATTACATGACTCAGTGAGTGTCATGAGTATGTTTGCTGTTAGGTCATATCAGAATGTTTCTGTTTTTCGCCCATGTAATCAAGCAAAAAAGGTATTATTTCAGTGATTACGGTATATGGAACAGATGAAATCATACTTGTTCAGAATGAAATTATTTATTAAATACTTTATTTTAATTATGTAGTAATACAGTGTCTTCTATTTTAGTAGGAGTACAATATGTCACTATACTATGATCTTGCCGTTATATCTCTAAGCCACAGCTACATTTTTCCCTTCTTCATACTGTATATTATGGCAAATGTAGACTATGAGTCTATGTGAGACTATGTGTTAGCAGTGGTTCATGCCATCTATTTTTGTTTGTTGTGCAGAGGTCCGTCAGTGATGATGATCCTGAGCAAGGAGAACGCCATCTCTGAGTGGAGAGAGATGATGGGCCCGGTGGACCCAGAGCTGGCCAAGGAGGTGAACCCCAACTCCCTGAGAGCGCACTTTGCCAAAAGCATCCTGGAGAATGCTGTCCACGGGTCCTCAAATTCTGAGCATGCCATGGACAACATCGGCTTCATCTTTGGGGACGTCAGCTTGTAGCCACCGTGGTTAAAGTTTAATGGCAGAAACAAGTTTTATGCCTCTTTACATCAGACTTCATTCACTGTTTCCCATCTCAGACAATAAAATGATGTAGAACAGTGTTGTTGATGTATTACATGGAGAGAGTACTGACAGCATTCTTGTCCTCCATGGAAATGATTTACATAACATAAATAAGGAAAATCTAAGGGTCCTATTAGGAGTATGAGTAAAACAAAAAACAAACAGATAGTATTTGTGTGTCACAATGCTGCCTGGGGGAAATGAGTCCACAGTACAAGAATAGTCTGTATAGATATAACTTGATTTTTTTTTTTTTTAAATGTAGATGTACATGCCAAATCTTAAAACACACAAGGTTGATGAATACATGCTTTATATTTACAACAACACAAAAACAAGATATTATGTTATTGTGAAATAAGTCTAGACTAGGTTCACAGTCATTACGTTATTCTAAACCCAAAGTGAAAAGATTTGCACACTGCAGAGATAAACAAAGGTAAAGGACTGGTATTTAGCAGACCCTTTTATCCAAATCGACGCACAGAAAACTGCACCACCTCACCCAACAATGCAATACAATAGACAACAAACGAGGAAATAGAATCAGAAAAAAAGGTAGCCCTTACACTGCAATGAACTGTTTTATACAAGGAAAATGGTAACGCATCTCTAAACACGCTGACAAGTTTTACTACGGTGACTGGAGTTGAGTTCTTATTTATATGGATTGGACCAGGCACAAATGGGGCATTCTACCAAGCGCACAGCGCCACCTATTGGAATGCTCTACAATCTCCATGACTACGATGTCAACAAAGCTTTCGAGTTTGATGACATTCCGAAATAATGCCATAATAAGCAATATTTTGGCTGGACAACAAAATCCACCTCACCTCCCACCGCCCGGTAATGTTTACTTAATTACAGAAATCTCACAGGTGAGTGACTGTCTTGTCATAGTACACCCATATATTCTTTGAAGTCCGTTGATAGAGAAATGTAGAGATGAAATGTAGAAACTATTGTAAGCTACCGATAGGAATGATTTACCAGGTTTATGGTAATACTAGCTAACTTGAGAGTAACTTTTTCGAGAGCGACAGAATTGGGGTACTATAAACCAATATTGACATGACATTATTTGAAATAAGAAGTCGAGCTGGCCAACTGAATAGTTTACATGAAATCTTTCCTCAGAGGCTATGGCTGACAACGGCAGTGAAGTCAGGGTGTTTGTGCGCATCCGCCCGACTGCACGTTTCGCTCAGGAGCTCATTGAATACTTACCAGATGGAGAGGTATGTCTGGCATAATGTAGGCCTAATTGATGAATCAAACATCGAAGAATTAGGCATCGTTTTTCTGCATTTGTTTGGTAGCTTGTTAATGACAGATAGAAACCAAAGGACCTTCTGCGTCCACATCAAACTCACTCTGATGATATGGTCACCTAGTATTTCACCTAATTTCTCACTTAGACAATCAATATCCGTCAAAGAAGAGATTCTAAGAGGGATGTGGTGAACAACCAGCTGAGCTCCAGGTCTTTCCGGATGAGTGGAGTCCTGCATGATGTTTCCCAAGAGGACGTGTACAACACTGTAGCACACAATGTTGTTCTTGGAGCACTGGAAGGCTATAATGGTCAGTGTATTTTTAATGGGTGCCACCTCAACACAGAGTCATCATTAAGGGTCAGTTGGTTTGGTTTCACCCAGATTAGCAAAAGAACACATTATGACGTTATGGTTATGGTTATAGTATTTAGCAGACGCTTTTATCAACAGACATTTGGACAAAAGACAAAAAACAAAAAACAAAAACAAACAAAACGGCAGTTATTGAAATAAGCCCAATGAAAAATAATATTAGGTACCAATTGATAATCTTTATATTATTATTCTTATAACATCAACAATTCCAAATACCAAAACTATGACTATAGAGTAGGCCTCAAGCAAATTAAGTAATTAGACAGATGATAACCAAAATGTGAGTTTTTAAACACTTTTAAATGTACCAATGCTGTCACTGGAACAGACGACACTAGATAGGTCATTCCACCTACCACACCAGGTACCACGAACGAATAGAGTCTTGACTGCCATCTCTGACTGTGGAGGGACAGCAAAGGCAACAAACGCTCATCAGAGGAGCGAAGTGGAATAAAGGGGAATAAAGCTGAAAAATAGCATTTAAATAGGCAGGTGCCGATCCAGTGGCTGTCCTATAGGCCAGAGTGAGGGTTTTACATGTAATTCTAGCAGCTACCGGGAGCCAGTGAAGGGTGACCAGCAGAGGAGTTACATGTGTCCTCCTTGGTTGATCAAAGACCAAACGTGCCATTCTGAATTATCTTCAACAGTCTCACTATACATGTAGACAGGCATGTTAAAATCGCATTCCAATAGTCTAGTTTAGACATCATCATCATCATCATCATCATTGTTTATTCAGGGAGAATTGACTGAGCACAGGGCTCTTTTGCAGCAATGCCCTGATTGAGGCTACATAGTACAGAAGAACAATAAATTAACAAACCATAACAAAACAAAACAGACAAAATAAATTTAAAAAACACATTAAACAACTCAGAAATTAAGTATAAAAATAAATAAATAAAATAACATAAAGTATCAAAATTAAATCAGAGAATCATTTAAAACAACAGCATTGAGGCACATCCTTATTATCTAAAAGGCTCTTAAATTGGTTGACAGACAAATACTTGGTTAATTTCAACTCCACTTGAACAGTGTTCCATTTATGGGAAGCAAAGAACTTAAAAGCTATTTTACCTATATTACTTTTTGTAAGGGGGATTTCAAGGGAGATGAGGCTCTGTGACCGTGTAATATGACAGATGGATTTTAATTTTAAAAGTGACATGAGATAATTAGGCAGTTTTCCCACTAAGGCTTTATAAACAAATAAAATACAGTGTTTTTCCCTCCTGTCTGCTAGAGGGGACCAACCAACATTCTTGTGTAAGTTACAGTGGTGGGTCCTGAAAGCGTCTCCTGTAACAAAGCGAATAGCACTATGGTAAACAGAGTCCAGGAGTTTTAAGGTCAAGGGTGCAGCATACATGTAAACAATGTCACCATAGTCAAGAACTGACAAAATTGTTGATTGCACTATTTCCATTCGGTTTTCAAAAGTAAAACAAGATCTTATTCTATAAAGAGCACCCAGTTTAATTGTAACCTTCTTAGCTAGGTCAAGAACATGTGATTTAAATGACAGCCTATCATCTAGCCAGATACCTAGGTATTTAAAGCAAGGAACTTGCTCAATATTAGTCCCAGAACGGGTGCATATCCTATGGGTGGGGGGGGGGGGGGGGGCATTATTTCTACCATTGGAGAAAATCATGAATTTAGTCTTAGATTCATTCAGCATCAATTTGAGGGACTTTAGGGAATCCTGTACACAATCAAAAGCATGTTGAAGGTTTGAAACTGCTTGATCTATAGAGGGCGCTGAGGCATACAAAATTGTATCATCGGCATAAAAATGGACTTTGCAATGTTCTAGATAACCAGGGCCTGCATAATAAGTTGTGTACCATATTGTGCGAGATAGGGTCTGATCTTCCAAATATTATAGTGTGTGAACCCACAAGACCTCAAGACAGAAATTATAATTGGCAGGACAAACAACCTAAATCATTTATTTGTAATTTGGACCTTTTATTCAGGAACAATTATGTGCTTTGGGCAAACTGGGGCAGGGAAGACCTACACAATGACAGGAGCCACTGAGAGCTACAGGCAAAGAGGCCTCATCCCCAGAGCCATACAACAGGTACTGAGTCCCCAACAACTGCCAGCACACTTTACTGAAACACTGGCTGCTGCACAGATTCCTCCTGATTTCTCTCTGTCTGTGTGTCTCAACCACAGGTCTTCAGTGAGGTGGAAAATCGTTACAGTTACTCTTTCACGATCCATCTGTCATACCTGGAGATCTACAATGAGACTCTTTTGGACCTGTTGTCTTCAGTGCGCGGGACCAGGGCAGAGCCAGGTGGCCTGGCTGTGGTGGAGGAGGCACGAGGGGGCGTGTCAGTCAAGGGGCTCTCCCTACATCCAGTCCATAACGAGGATGAAGCCCTGAACCTGCTGTTTGAGGTCATGAGTGACCAGAGCTGACCACCGCACTGAACTTCACACACCATGTTACCTTCCATTCAGTTTAACTCGTTATTATTGCTGTTCCAGATGCTATAAATATTATAGTACATGGAACAAGATTGACTAAGGGTCTGTTATGGCAAATTAATTGATGAATTATGATATGATCAACCACATTCTCAGTGTATCTTTTCAAAGTTAACATGAGTAAGAAATTAGTGAAAATGAGTTATGTCAAATCTGTAAAGTGCTGATAAACAGTCTGCCATGGAAAGTTGTCTTAATTTTGTTGTGTGTGTGCATCTCCATCAGGGGGAGATGAACCGTGTCATTGGATCACATGCCATGAACAAGAACTCATCCAGGTCTCACTGCATACTCACCATTTACATGGAGGTAAGCGAAACACAGTTTCCCAACAGTCTTCCAAACACTGCATTGAGTATGCTGACCACAATGTGTTGAAATGCATTTTGCAGTCTCACTCCCGCACCTTATCAGATGCCAGGTATATCACCGCCAAACTGAACCTGGTGGATCTGGCGGGGTCTGAAAGGTTGGGAAAGACTGGGGTGAGTCCAGACACTGAAAACAATAATGCTTCACATCACACATCAGTATAAACTGAAGGAAAGAGTTTTTTTCTACACATCTGATTTTTACCTGATGTCTACTCACTGTGTTTCACTGTCTATCGCTCTCTATGTCTGTCTGTCTGTCTGTCTGTCTGTCTGTCTCTCTCTCTCTCTCTCTAGTCTGAGGGTAAAGAGCAGAAGGAGGCCATGAGCATCAACAGGTCTCTTTCCTTCCTGGAGCAGACTATCCTGGCATTAGCTGACAGGCGTAGGGAGCATGTACCCTTCAGACAGAGCAAGCTCACCCACTCTCTCAGAGACTCCCTGGGTGAGCCTTCCTACAAACTAAAACCTCACTGATCAGTCCTTGAGACATGTTCTCAGCTCTTCTGCACCTGTCGGTCTCACTCTGCTATTTATGTTGCTCACAGTCTCTCCCATACCTCCTTTAAGCTTAGGGCCACTCAGAATAATGGGGTGCAGTTTGATTTGAGACCTTAGGGAGGCTTCCCTGAAACTGGCTCTTTGTATGTTTTGTGCAGGTGGCAACTGTAACACCATCCTGGTGGCCAACATCTATGGTGAAGCTGCCCATATTGAGGAAACGGTGAGTATGGCCCTCAACATGTTGACATAGGAAGGAGGTCTGCTGCTATCTGTGGGTGAAATATTAATGACCACCTGATTGCCTTGACCTTTGCAGCTCACCACACTGCGGTTTGCCAGTCGGATGAAGTGTATCAAGACTGAACCAGCAGTCAATGAACACATAGACCCAGTGGTGAGTTTTTAAACTTTACCATTTAAAAAAAATGAATGTGCACTTAGGAAGCAAGCTATTGTGACTACATTGGTAGATAGTTCAAAGATGCTGTGTGTCTCTGCTCAGGTGCAGATGAAGAAACTGCAGAAGGAAGTCCAGCAGCTGAAGCAGGACCTAGCCATTCAGAACAATATGGTGTGTTTACTGTTCACAGTGTCTTTCTTTTTGAGAAGTTAAAGATATTATCCCTGCTGTACCTACATGTAGTACATAAATGGTAATCATTAAGTCTTTTAGAAGAGGCTTCGGAAGTACGGTGAAGACATTCTTCCTGGCTTTAAATTTTGCTTTAGGAATTACATGGACCACAATGGACTCAATTGTATACCATAGAGTTATCCTCTAACCACATATTTAACCACTACTGCTCTTTTTTTTGTCATAGTCAAACCGGATATCAGCGTCCTACGAGACACTCTCAGAGAGCCAGGTGGGAGAGATTCAGGAGCAGGTGCAGAGATTTATGGAGGGCAGCCTGGAGGAGATCAGTGTAAGAACCACAGTTATGTTCATAGGGAAAGGCATCAGATACATGAAGGTGGGAATCCTAAGAGATGGTTCAAAGGATAAGAGTAAGGAATGATACATAAGGAAGTGAATTGTGTGACTTGAGGTGTATTATCGGCTTGCACTAGTTGTAAATTGAATTCTTGTCCTAAAACTATATGATATGCTTCTATACTGAAAATGTGTAGAACATATACATGCAAAAATTAGAGTTCTATGCTCTATTTCAGACATGCAGCATAGGATTCTTTTTTTTTCTGGAAATAAAATGTCATTGAACAAAAATAAAAAAAAAGTGTTGCTAATAATTTTTCTCTCTCTTACTTTATAGATTGTGAACAACAGACAGGTTAAAGAAGTGTTCAAGCAGTTCAAACTGTCTGTTCAGTGAGTATATAGATATATAAGTATATAGATTTCACCATGACTTTCTGTTGTCCTTATGGCAAATAGACCAATACAGTGCCAGTCTCCTCTTGTCAGCCATGTTGAGTCACTGTGTGGGAACACTAAGACCTTTCCTCTTGATTCACTTTCTTGGCTGAGCTGCACTCCAATACCTTTGTGGTGTCAAATAGGCAGCAAGAGCAGAAGATGAGGGAGGAGCTCAGCCAGAACAACAGCCTGGCGGAGAAACCCGAGAGCATCCCCGGGTCCATCGTGGGCAAGGCAAGTCCAGAGCACAGCACACACACACACACATGGCAACCGCTAACTAAATGTTGATATCAGACACCCTGGTGTTGCTAATTTTCATCTACGACCTTACTTGTTTAGTCCAGGGGACCCATGGGGACAGTGGGAGAGGTCGAAGGTCGTGGCTTTGGGGTTGGAGTTGCCACCTTGTCTCAGAGACACATTGATGCTCAGAACCCCGGCAAGAACAAAACCAAAAAAGCTAAAGAGAATCAGTGAGTAGAGAGACCCCCCCCCCCCATCAGACCACTCCTGCTATGATGTTGGCTTAGCTGTAGTTTCCTGTGTTTGGGTGACCCACTACTCATGACCTGTGACCTTGCAGAGGTGGTCCTGTGAAGCAAACAGACGGTGCCCATAGGATGAACTCTGCCCAGGCTGCCCGGGAGAATATGAACGCTCCCTCTCAGGACCAGCAGGCTCTGGCATCCTCACAGCTTTCCTCCAGAGCCCAAAGCGTGATGGAGTATGTAGCCATCTTGATGTGTTCACTCTGTGTGTTACAGTAGTAGGCAGTTACTGTCACTTCAGATGAAATCATTAACCTTACGTTTCAACCAAACCACTGTACTACCTGACCATAATTTTATATCATAACCGTCCATCTTTTCTCAATCACACATCTAATTTTCTTCAAACTGACTGCAAATAATTACTTCTAATGTTCAGTTTGTATGCATGAGAATAACTACGTCCAACAGTAATTTAAGAGGTTACTAGTTCATTTAAAAAAAAGAAAAAACTGAGAGCTAGTAGCAGAATTAGTGGATAATGTATGGTGTAACCTACATTGGGTCATATCATAAAGTTGGTACAGCAACAAATTAAGAGATTATCAAACCCTCCCCTCCCCTCCACTTAGGCCCATTTTTTATTCTTACCTTCACGTCCACCTGTACCCCAAGGTCTCCACCACCTAAGGAGGAGGCGTTTGAGGACTTCAAAGAGGAGCAAGGGAGCGAGCTGAACCGCATCCTGCGGGAGAACAAGGCCGTGCTGCTGGAGCGCCGGGCTCACGTCCAGGAGCTCACTAGCAGTGTCAACGCCACCAAGCGCAAGATCGACCAGGCCACTGCCACCCTGCGCCAGAGCCAAGAGCTCAGGGACAGCCAGGGTATGAGAACACAAACGCACACACATGCACGTACACATTCCGTAACCCGCGTGCAGTTGGGAGAACCAGAGGATGTAAACGTTCCGTCACACCACAGATTATAATGAAGAGCCAGATTCTGTAAACCCATTCATTTAGGCAGTAAGAATCTGTGTGTGCCAGTGCCGTTCCAGCATTACTCCATACTGCTGTAGGGTCACAGATATGACTCAGCATCTCACATTTTTATAGCTTTTGTACAAAATATTGATATTTTTATTTTAATGCTTCCCTTTGGGATTGCAATTTAAAAACATGACAACATATTTGCAAATGGAATTGACCATGTGTAAGTGCCTCGTGCAATTCCAAGACTGCTTTGAACATTACCTGTACACAAACATGTGTTGAATTGTCTCTACCCTGGACCCAAAGGGCAGTTTGTGGGGTTAGATGGAAATCCTGTACTGGACGAGGCGGAGGTGACTCTGGTGCTGAAGCTGGGGGATCTGAAGGCCCAGTACCGGCAGGACTACCAGGACCTGTCCGGCACTAGGGCTGAAGTCAGCTACTGCCAGCACCTGGTGGATCAGTGCAGGATTCGCCTGCTCACAGGTCAGTTCAGCAGGGTCATTGAACACCTGCTAGCCTTTGCTAGCTCAAAGTTGGTGTGTTTGCATGATGAGGAACAGAAACCATATTTTGCCTTATGTTTGGGATTTGTTGTGTGTAAAGCCAAGGGGGAGATGTGGAAGACAGAGGGTCTACTTCTCACTCTTGCTGCGATACGAGGGAAGACATGTGATATAATCTCCTTATTAGTCACTCAAATGTGCATGTACACAGACAACGGTTTAAGTTCAGTTAAGTACTTGCTTTGAAGCCAATCTATAGTCTGAAAAGTCTTACTGGAAATGAAGCCTAAAAGCCAAAGCTGTGTTTACATCTACACGTGGTTCATGCCCTTGGTGGAAAAACAGGATCAGCGTATGCATGGGATGGCGGTGTTAGATAGCGATGGCTGACTATTTGGAGAAGTTGTGTTTATGTACGTGTGTGTTTGCATGCATGACAGAGTTTGAGAGCTGGTACAGCGAATCATTCCTGCTGCCAGAGGAGGTGCAGGAAGTACTGCGGGCAGGAGGGACCATCCGGCCTGGGCTGGTACCTGTGGAAAAAGCCTTAGCCCTGGTTAGTACTGGACCAGTCGCTATAGAAAAACACCCACCTGGATGGTACTGAATGACTGGAGAAAGCCTTCGCCCTAAATAATTAACCTGAATGAGCTTCTCCAGACTGAAAGCCTTAGTCTTGATTAGTAATGAATCAACCTGGTGTTGATTATGACATGACATGAGCTGGGAGTAATTTGTGTCCACATTGTGAGTGATTTCTCTAATAACTGCCTTTGTGTGTGTGTGTGTGTGTGCCAGGAAGAGGATGAGAAGGAGCGCTTTGAGCGTATGCGTTATAAATTGTTGGGCGAGAGCCCAAGTGCTATTTCCTTCTATAAGGCCCACATTCGAACAGTGAAGAGGGTAAGAAAACACACCACCAGGACAAGGCACACAGTAGGAGGAGCCAGTCTGCTATCTATCACACTCTACTGTCAATCTTACAAACTCACACACATTCACAACAGGACATCCCATACACTCACAGCATATGGACAATATGTCCAATTTTATTGTAGACAGCCACTAAAGCACCAATTACAGACCAACACTGAGAGAATAACCAATGGTGTGTGTGTGTGTGCAGAGGAGCAGTAACAGGAGCCATGCTGGAAGCTCCAGGAGGAACAGCACACCAGCCAACCCAGTGAAATTGCCCTCCATTCTCCCAGTCACCTGAGGGGGGCGATAACACACCACTACACAGACCCATCCTCTTCCCACTGCACTCTCTAAAGGACTCATCCTCTTCCTGCTGCACCCTTTAAAGGACCCATCCTCTTCCCACTGCACCCTCTAAAGGCCCTCACCTCAACTCCTCCTACACTTCATAGCACTGAAACGAGTATTGACAACACAGAAAAACACCTCCATACAGTTAAGAGGAACGCCTCAACGCTCAATCTCAATCACATTATTCCGCATTACCCTGGCCTGATGAAAATCCTTGGCAGTCAACAAAGGGAGATGAGATGTTGGTCACTTGGTCCTGGAATAGTCTTAGCCCATGAATAAAACATTAATACACTTTACCACAAAGAGTTGTCCTATTATATTGTTATGTTTCTTAAAGAAAAGCTCAACCCGGATACCAATACTGAATAACTTACTACTGACTCAGGTAACTAGAATTTATAGTTTTGTAATGATTTTGTGAGATGCTATATTAGTCTCAGCTGGTTTAACCGATTGAAGACAAAAGGTACAGTGATAACAATACACACAAACAAAAAATAACTATATGAAAAGTAACTATAAAAGGTTCAGACATTTGTTTAACCTAAGAAGGAAACCACTTGATTGTGTTTGCATCAGGCTTCTCCAGAAGAGCTGCTTGTCAGGGATCACAGGTCAAGGATAAGCTGACTGAGGATTCATGCACAGGGTGTTTTCCACACTGGCTGAGGTGCACCTGCTAATGTTCACGCTCAAATCGCACAAATTGAGAACACAGCCCCAAGTCGTCATGTTAAATGAAAAGTAAACTTTATTATTCCTGAACCACAAAATAGACTTCTTTGGTTGTACAAATTCACTAGTTACAGTCTTGGATGAACTCTAACCCTTGTCCTCACGCCCTCTGCCCTCCCACCCATTTGCAAAACCCTCCCTCCCGCCCCGCATCCTCCCCTTCCCAAGAGAAGAACGAACCAAAAAAAGATGATCAAACAACTGTCCTGTAATGGAACATGAAATTATAATAATGTAGTGAATCTCGTTAGTTTGGAGAACCATGATTTTGACTGCTGGTTTTGGGAAAGAAAACCAATAGAAAGAGCTAAAATCAGCCATTCCCATAAGTGTTATCAACCAAACTGAATTTCAGTCAGTGAAAGCAAAATGGAAAAGCAAAACATAAACCAAAACAAATAAAAACAAAACAAAAATAAAAACAGGATAAAAACAACAGGCGCTAAGATTAGTAAAATTAAATTAAAAACACAAATGCTATTTTCTTGATATGATTCTTCAAAACAAACCCCTCCAAATGCAGGTCTGAAGGCTGTCCGCTCGAGGAAAGACTGTATTCTGAAAGCTCAAAAATAAAATACATTTCTCTATCTCTCTTTTTTTTCTATGGGAAGGATTAATCTCTCTCCCTCTTCAGAAAAACAAGAAATCAATGCAGCACTATAGCCAATATACAGGCAGGGAGCAGTTGGAGCTCATCTACGCTCAGGACTTGACTGTGGTGTGAACCAGCTCACATTAGATGAGTGTTTCCTTTCACCTTTCATGTTATTTGTACATTATTCACATGACCATAAACATTTTTCAGTGGCTTCAGATTTAAATTAATCATTCATATGGTAAAAGATACTTAAAAAAAATAAAACAGTAAAAATGAGCTACTACCTCCACAAGCATGTCTGGAGCACCCCCAGAAAGCAGATATGTTTAATGAGTTTTATAAACAACTAAACAAAGCAAATATGTCTGCTTGTGTTCCCTCCCCATAAACAAGAAAAGGAAAGCATGGTACCATTTAGTCCATATGGAGATGAGATGAACTGCTCCACAACTGGCTCTTAAAAGTTATGGTCAGATGATTGCATGTTTATCTGCAAACTGTGGGTATGGATGTGTGTGTGTGTAAAAGAACAAGCATTTGGATTGTTCTCTTGCTGTCTTCTCCAGTATATAGTCACATTCTGTGGACTAACCCTGGAAAATAGTAACATGGTCCAGGGAAAAATATGAATCATCTCCAACTGGTCCAGAAAGACCACATACTGCTGGCAACTGCAGCGCTGGGAAATCAACGACAGAACCAGCCAATAGGCTGATGCCTGGTTTTATTCATTATTATTATCTTTAAATCTCCTCTCCCAGACAGTGTTTGACGAGCAAGTGGTCATACAACATAAACCGTCCAGTTCAAAAGGGATCACAACAGCCACTTCCTACTTTCAATTTGAAAATATCGCGATTGTTGGGAGAGCATCAGTGCCTTGTCTGATGTGACGTCTTCACGCAAGACACCCAAATATGGATCCAAAAGATACAAGTTTCAGAGAAGAAGAAAAATACAATTACATTCATCTGCATAACTCTGAAGCAAGCTGCAATTCACACATGGAGGATATGACAGATTGCCAGATATGCCATGAATTTAAAGCTCTGTGACAAGGCCTCGAGTTTGAAAAGAAAGGAAAGCTTCCCAACAGACACACAGAGCAGTGGGACTGTGCCAGGCTCTGCACCACCTTTCTCCTGCCCATGAGGTAATTGGTGCACCCAAAAATAAGACCCCCACCCACCCACCCACCCTTTCTGGGATGATGTCCACTTTGAAAAATGTTTGAAAACACCTGAAAATGACAAGATCACAATAGAGAGGACTTCAAATGGGTTTCTGGATTAACCTGGTGGGCATTAGGACTAGTGGACTGGGGGTAGTGAAGGTAGCAGTGTCTCTCCCCTCAAACTGCAACAGGATCCCTCTAGCATAGTCCTAGTCATAATCAGCATATTTAGTTAGTACAACAGCAACTACATCTCTTTACAGTTTTTTTTCTCTCTTCATACAACAATTGTCTTTTTTGACATTAAAATACTAGGTGTGAATAAAAAAAACAACAACAACAAAAAAACAAAACAAACAGCGTGAGTTGTCAGTTTAAAATAATTCAGCTTCTAAAACGCAAACTGAAGGCCGGCTGGGAGAGAATGAAAAAATGGTGAGATGAATGAAAGAAGTGTTGGTGGTCTTGTAGCATCACTTCTGCTCTTTTGTCCAGCACCGAGCACCAGGAACATGTGGTTTCCCTGGCCAGCCCTGGACTCTGAAAGGCAGGACCGGCGTCCAGAAGACGAGGAGCTGGAGTGGCGAACATGTCCATGGACACCCCTTAAGGTTGTGGCGGTGGGGTGAGTCGATTCATCTTGGTGCTTTGATCTGAAAGCTGGTCTGTAAATGTGTGTGTGTGTGTGTTTTAGAGTGTGTGATTACTGTGAAGTATCTCTATGAGTACTTGTGGGCATTAGTGTTCCAACTTCCATCTTAGTCATTAGTGTTTGAGAGAGTGTGTTTGCATGTGTGGTTACGATTGTGTCTATCGTGTGTGTGTGTGTGTGTGTGTTATGTGGGCACTGCCGTCTCCAGGCTGCGGCGAGCCTGGCGGAGTTTGCGTTTGTTGCTGTAGAGAGCCATCTCCTCCAGAGCAGAGCTGCCCACCACAGCAGACACTTCCACATCAGCACCCACTGCTAGAGAGAGATAGATGGAGACAGAGAGAGATGGAGCGATAGAAAGACAAGAAAGAAGAGCAAGAGAGAGTCAGATAAAGACAGATTAAAATGAGTTTGTAAGCATGTGTAACTGACCAGCCCAGCCCAGCCCAACCAAGCCCAGCCCAGCCCCTCTCCAGCAGAGCAGGCTGCTGGAGGGTAAGCCTCCCCTGTAACACCGCTTGCAGCAGGTTGAGCAGTAAGAGCCGCAGGAGCAGCAGCAGGACTAGGACTAGGAGTAGGAGCCCAGCCGTAGAGCCTGCTGTCCTGGGAGGAATGCACAGCTCCAGTCTGCGCTGCCTGAGTGGGACACTCCTCTGCTGACACCCCACCACCGTTAAGAAAACCTATTTTTAAATCCCCTGCAGTGCAGCTGGGTGTAGAGGCGGAGAGAGGGAGTCAGGACTGCAGCTGCACCTCCACACAGGCAGACAGAGGCTCCACACACTTCTCTTCTGGTGGTCAGGGAGGAGGAGGTACAAATACTTAAATCACGTCCAGAATAGCCTGTAATGCTTTTAGTTACCAATGGCAAATTGTGTTGAAATAAAAGTAGTCGGGAACACAGCTGTACTTTTACGATTCAAAGATGACATGGCTTTTGTAAATGACAAGTATATGTAAACTTGGAGTAGGTCTAGACTGTATGATTTACAGATGATGATAACTAAGACTTTCATCAGATGCTATAAATGTGGCATAAAATGCATTACAGCATTAACACGTAGGCTGTACAGAGTGCAAACACACCCCCCTGTGGATGTTACAACTGACATTCAAGATGTACTCAATGTAGTCTAGTTGTAACCTAGTTTTTTTTAAGCCATTGCGCCCTGCGACTCCCAGAGAAGTGTGTGGCAAGAGGTGGCAGCGGGCACCATAAGCCGCACCTTTGCCCAAAGAGAGAAAGGATGACACAGGAGAGGAAGGGAGTGGTGTGTCTGAGCCTCCACGGTCTGCCTGGTCAAACCACTGTGGAATTCTCCAACAAGGTTATTTCACAACGCAACCTTAAATACACGCTCATACAATGCTGTGTGTAGACATACTTATGACACACTCATGCACACACACACACACACCTGCAATTTTAGATCAAAACTACAAAAAACACAAGCTCAAACATTTGAACGAAGGGTGTTCAGTTCTATCCTCATGCAGGATGTGTGTGTGCTCATTAATAGGGTGTAGTGTGTGCACACACACAGACAGACAGACACACACACACACACACATACAGGATTAAGTGGCAGTACCGCATTCAGTTCTGCCCTATATGCCCTGCCTAATAGATGAGCCACTGTTTATAGCAGTTCTGAGCACTGTTGAAGCGAAGAGGTTTGTATACACCCACACACAAATTCCCAGACTCATTCACCTGAAAGTACACAGTGCAGCAAGACAGCAGGTACTCTGTAAACCAACAGTTTGAGAGTTTGAGAGACAGACAGCAAACCCTCACAGAGACACCTCACAAGAAGCACCTGGAAAGTTTGCCCCGTTTCCTAGGCTGACAGGCATTTCTAATTGGTCGACGCCTGACAAGTCGACCAACTGACAGCTGATTGACTGATGCTAAGTAGCACTGTTGAGTTGGTTAATTTCACATCAATACAAATCTGAGCAGCAATGGGATGTAAGCGAGCACACACTCTCATACACACACATGAAAAAGAGTCCTACCAATATCAGAGGAAGACTTATCCCAGGAAGTCACCTGTATTCGAGAGGATAACACAGATGAAAACGATACACAGTTCTATCTCTACAGGCCTTCGTCCTGCAGGGTACACAGAATCTAGTTCCTCCCCCGAGAAGAGTTGGGGCAGTGCAGTGTTCTTACCTGGGTTGCTGGAGCCGTCGTCAATGTAGCGCATGTTGTCAGAAGTGTCAGGAGACTGAAAGAGAGGAGAGGAGGGAACGTTAGAAACCACAACAACAGTTGAAACAGCTCCCCAGGAGAAGGTCGCCATGGAGACGGAGACGAGAAGCGCCACAGGAGTGCCATCCCAGCCGGCTCATTTCTGCACACCACTGCAGCGGATGCTGTTAGATGTTGTTTTTTAACCATTCTGCCTGATGTTGAGAGGAGGGGGGCAGTTTCAGCCTCCAGCCACTAGATGGCAATGCACGAAACTGCTGCCTCATTTTCTCAAACTGGTGTTAGGAGCACATTAAAACAGGGGAGGTGGGTTAGTCTCACAGCTCCGAGCATAGTTGGCAGCCACCTTGCATAAGCCTTCTGCCAGTTCATTCCCATATAAGCACAGAAAGACACGACAAGCGTTTCCAGAGAAAGACAACCAGACAATACACAACACACAATAAACACCACCATAAGACAATTTCACTCTACCAACAGTCACAAAGCATGCAAACCACAGACATTCACTCTTAACAGTAAATGTGTGCATGTGTAAAGCCCACTTCGTTGGGCACCTGGTTGAGTAATGCAACACTTTCCCATTCCCTATATATTCAGACCAATCCTTCTCCAGCTCAGTGGTGTATGGTGGGAGTGATCCTGAAATGATCTCATTCTGATTTAAACTTACTTTAAACAAACAGGGTAACTGCAGTCTGGAGAGGGGGTTTGGTAAAAGCACTAGTTAAGTATGTGAGAAAGGAGGTCTTTAGAGCAGGTACAATACCCACACCACACACACACACACACACACACACAGAGTAAACCCATCCACTCTACACAATGCTCTGAATTAGAACAGCAAGGACAGTCCATCACACCCCAACACAAATACAATTTGCGGAACACAATGGTGAGACACCAACCACTGACAAACACCCAGGCACCAAACTCAACACACAAGCTCCCACATGTGCCCCAACCCCCCCCCCCCCCACCTCCAGGTCTCCTGCTCTCTCTTTTAAAAAGACTCAGCCACCTGAGATACATTACAGTCTAAACCTGTACACACCTAAATAAGAACTGGCCACCATCAGGTGCGATGTTTATGAAGTGAAACTGAAATATCAAGCAGCTTTGTTCTTGCTAGTGCCTGATGCCACGATTCATGTACTGTCGGAATTAATTGCTGCGTGACTGGTGAGACTGCTTGAACTGCTTCCGCTTATGGAGCTGGGGGGGAATTAAAGGGAAGCTTGAAGTAAAAGAGATTCTCCCACAATCTCAGAGCACCATATTAGAGTGGCTGCCCACTTGTTGCCACCTGTTAAGAGATTAACAAAAGCACCCTCTACTGACATCTCCCATAGCACCATTAGTTAAAAGGAAAAGCAGGAAGTGGAAACTGTTGTAAGCAGAGGTATGCAGAGGCTCCCTGCAGCCAAGGCTCGAGCCAAAATGGCGGTTGATCTTTAGGCTGCAGCGCTGTGGATGTAGGTGGCTCTGAGAGGCTCACTGGCAAGTAATCTTCGGGGGAAAGGCTGAAGGGGGGAGAGGAGGGCAGGAGAGACGGGAGGAGTGGCTAAGGGGTTGAGGGTCCGTGGAGAGGAGCATGCAGGTAATACCTGGATGTCGTAAACAGGTTTGGAAGAAGGAATGGCAGCAAACTGTCGGTAGTCAAACTTCTTTTCTGACAGGGACTAGAGAAGGATAGCAAATAGGAGTGAGCGATTAAGAATCAAAGAAAGGAGGGATGGTGAAATTGGGGAGGAGAGGAATAAATGATAGGAGAGCAGGAAAGGAGGTGAAATGGGGAAGAAAAAAATGGGGGAAAAAGGACAGCAACAGAAAAAGGTGTGAAGGAGGGGAGGAGGAGAAAGAGACGGAAGAAGGTGGCGTTCTTATGATGTACATGAGCGCTGATCTGAGGAGCTGTGCTAGCTACAGTGACTGATGTGTGATAGGTGAATACTAAAAGCCTTTAAAATGTTAAGCCTTGATGAAAATGAAGATAAATTAAATAATGGGAATGTTGTAGATGACCCTGACTTATGCGGTGAGAGCTCACTAGGGATGGTACTAAGCTGTGAGTGGCGTTAAGCTGTAGGTGAGGCCTGAGGTGGCTCAGTGGGGTTGTGGCCACACTCTGCCTTGCACCACCCTGCTGGAAGACAACAGACAACCACTGATCCAGGAAGTAGAAAAGATGCTTGTCCTTACCAGTCTGCCCGGTGACGTCACACCTCGAGGACTGATGTCTGTATGAGTAAGATACAATTATGTCATTATAGTTTAGTTTTCATTCATTATAGTTTTAGATATTATAGTTGAATGCTAATGGACTGTTAATGGCTGTTCTGAGAGGATGGTGCGCACCTTCCAGAGGCGTGGGGGAGGGGGTGGGGGCCGGCGAGGGGGACTCGGCCAGCTGGTCCAGTGTGCTGCGCTTCTTATTCTCCTTGGACTTGGCGATGACCATCTGAGCCTTCAGGGCGTCCTGCTCCAGAGACTTCATCCTGGTGGAGAGAGAGAGAGGAGGTTAGAGACCAGGCTGGGACAGGGAGGGAGATAGAGAGCGAAAGGAAGAGTGAGGGAGAGACACAAATGGATGAGAAAAGAGAGAGAGAAAAAAAAAGACAAGTAGAGACATAGATTGGGCTTAACACTACAAGGCAGAGAGCATGAGATGGCAAAGTCTAGAGATGGAGAGATTGAATAAATGGGAGAGGGAGCAAACAAGACATTGAAGAGGTAAAGACACAGCTATGGAGAACAAAGAGGACAAAATGGCAAAAGGTACATAGTATCAGAACATGTGGATGCAGCCGTTAATGGACAAGACAGCATGACCACAGTGTGTAGTTAGACAATGCGTCAGACAGCTGGTTAGAAACAGGGATGATCAGAGAAAAGCCAATGTTATCAATCAATAACAATGATCAATGTTATTGAGCGGCAAAGCCATGAAAATTCATCCAAGAGAGCGAAAAGAAAACAGAGCGACAGGATAAGCCAAAGGGAAGATACACACACAGAATAAAAAGATCCAAGAGCAAGAAAGCCTTAAATGTTGGTAGAAAATTAGATAGCTGAGAGAGAACAAAATGGTGAAATAATAAGGAGGGGAAACGGATGAAGTAGGAGGGAGAAAGAAAGAGAGAGAGAGAGAAAAAAAGAAAGACGAAAAAGAAAGGATAAAAAAAAAAAGGGGCAAATTGACCAAAACAGTGCAACTCAAAGTGCAGGTGTGTGATCGTGCAAAGCTAGCAGAACGTGGCTTTTGCTGGATCACTTGTCATTGGGCTTGGACAAGTCAGTCCCCGGACCTGGCAACCCTAGCATTCTAATGCCCCCCCCCGCGACCCGCTGTCAAGCAGCCCAGAGCACAGCCCCCAAGATGCATTGTGACTGGGCACGGCAGGGCAAGGGCAGACCTGGGCTGGGAGGAGGAGGAGGAAGAGGGGTTGGGATTGGTGTTGGCACTGGCTTGCGACGCCCGCACTCTGGACTGGTACAGTCTCTTGGCCAGATCCTGCTCATACTGCCTGACATCCTCCTCCAGGCCATAAGGCCTACACCAATCACCCATCACAGAGAGAGACAGAGAGGGGGGGAGACAGGATGGAAGGAGGGAAATTGGGGAGAATAAGAGGAGAGAAAAGTGGAGGGAAGACAATGGGAGAAAAAAAGGAATGAGGAAAGTCACAGAGGAGAATGGGAGAAGAGGAGAAGCATGTGGCAAAGGAAGGGGGAAAGAGACAGGGCCATAAACACACACAGACACACACACACAGAGAAGGGAGGAGGAGAGGAGAAAACAGGACAGAAAAGGAAGTAAAACACCAAGAGGAACAGGAAAAGCAAAAGGGAGAGAAAGACTGAGGAGCCACCAGAGCAGATTCTAGTAGGCCAATGGAGATAGATACCTCACATAAGGTTACATAAGTTACATAGGCTACATATGAAAAGTTACATATTAACAATGTATGTGATCTAACCTCTTCTAGAGACAAGAGACAATGTTTTGTTCTCTTAATAAATGAATGTCAAATCATGAATTTGTGTTAAATACATTTGCACTGCTTAACATAACCTTTGCTTGGCATTTGGCTGCAACCCAAAGCAGAAGTACAAACACAGGCGAAAGTGACAGAAACACCTCTGGGCTCAGGGGACTACCAAAAAGGGGTCTTCACAGACAGATACATTAGGAGGAGAGAATATGGAAATACAGTGGGAAGAAAGAAGGATAGAAGGGAAGAGACTCTGGAACCTCCTGATAAACTCATTAAGGATGTTCTCTGTACAAACATGTCTGCTTCAATTTTTCCACTCGAAGTGCCATTGCTACCTCTGGAAAATCTGCAACATACGGATGTCTTCTTTGGTATGCCTGTACTGTTAGAGAGGTTGTGTTTGTGAGTATGTATGGAGGCAGTATTTGAATACGTGAGTATGTTTGTGTGAGTGAGTATGTATGGGGGCAGTATATGAATATGTGAGTGTGTGAGTGTGAGTATGTATGGGGGCAGTATATGAATATGTGAGTGTGTTTGTGTGAGTGTGAGTATGTATGGGGGCAGTATATGAATATGTGAGTGTGTTTGTGTGAGTGTGAGTATGTATGGGGGCAGTATATGAATATGTGAGTGTGTTTGTGTGAGTGTGAGTATGTATGGGGGCAGTATTTGAATATGTGAGTGTGTTTGTGTGAGTGTGAGTGTGAGTATGTATGGGGGCAGTATTTGAATATGTGAGTGTGTTTGTGTGAGTGTGAGTATGTATGGGGGCAGTATTTGAATATGTGAGTGTGTGAGTGTGAGTATGTATGGGGGCAGTATTTGAATATGTGAGTGTGTTTGTGTGAGTGTGAGTATGTATGGGGGCAGTATTTGAATATGTGAGTGTGTTTGTGTGAGTGTGAGTATGTATGGGGGCAGTATATGAATATGTGAGTGTGTTTGTGTGAGTGTGAGTATGTATGGGGGCAGTATTTGAATATGTGAGTGTGTTTGTGTGAGTGTGAGTATGTATGGGGGCAGTATATGAATATGTGAGTGTGTTTGTGTGAGTGTGAGTATGTATGGGGGCAGTATATGAATATGTGAGTGTGTTTGTGTGAGTGTGCGCTACCTGGCTGCTCTCCACATTGCCCTCTTCTCGGCCTCCAGGGCACGCTTCTCACTGGGCGACATGTCCTTGTCCGAGGCCACGGCCAGCTCGGGGCTCTGCATGCGCACACGCTCCTGGTGCCTGCGCTCGGCCTTGGCAGTCCGGATGGGCGCTCCAGACTCACCACCACCAGGGTACATGGGCACCAGTCTGCGCACACACCCAAATAATTAAACACATTTCAGTAAATTCAAATGTGTGGTATACGATGATTCAGCCAACTTGAGTGTCCATCTATACACCAGTGGTGTTAGGTTTAGAATACTCACCCAGTCATGGAGTTGGGCCTCTGGTCCAGTCTGAAGGACTCCTCCATGGAGTTTCTCTGGGAGTCTCCCCTACCATCTACTAATGAAGGCCTACATACATGCACCAGACATGCATAAGATCATTAGTTAACCGTCAGATGAAGAAATAAGTACTTTCAAGGGTAGTGTAGAACTGTAGGTGGAAGAGTCCTAGTGAGAGATGACTAGACCTGTGTGCATGAGTGTGTGTATGAGTGTGTGTTGACATACCCTGGTGTTCCACAGTAGCTGGGCGGTGGGGTGCTGTAGTTGGGGGGCGTAGCACACTGCCTGGGGGGCGTGGCCGAATGGGAGCTGTTCCCACCCACACTCTCCACCTTATACTCCACGCCATCCAGCACCACCTTCCCACTAGCCTTCATCGCCGCCACCTGCTTAGCAAGGTCGTCCTCTTCTTCCTCATCTTCGTCGAGCAAGAAGTCCCGTGCACTCTGGTCGAACCGCTTGGCTGAGGAAACAAAAAACAGTCCAAATTGTAGAGGAAAAATGCTGGAGCGGAGCGGCAGTTCGTGCCTTCATTTTGAACAGGTAAGTGAATCTCAGTGCAAGTTAGAAGCAACTTAAAAAGGTAAGCAACCAACCTTCCTCCTCCTTCATCTTTTTCAGGTCATCCTCCCCCACCAGGGACACGCGGGGCTTGGGCTTACTGTCTGGAGTCTGCTGCTTCACGTCGATCTCAAAGTACTTCTGCCGATCCCTGAAGGACCGCTGCTCTGGGCTGTCCTTTCCACTAGGACTGGGTGTCTGTTAGAGAAGAATACACAGATTAGGCAGTTACACGGATCTGGGATTGGGATTGCCCACGGTGATCCTGACCGGTCTAGCGTTCATGGGGTAGGCTACATTACTATTTTGAGAAGCAATGACTTCTAGCTTACAGCCCAAGACAATTAGAGAAGACAACAAGAAGAGACACCTTCATCAAGTCAAGCCCTTCCATGATGATGAGAAGAGAGAAAGAAAGGGTCCCACTGTTGCCACCATTGCAGAATTCAACTGCAAAGCCCATTATTCACAGTGCCACCATTCAACATGCAACAATTTGAGCTTGAGGGTAATTAACACAGGATCTTAACCATCAACTGGTATGTTTGTATCCATCAGATAAAAAAACAACCAAAAAAAAAAAAAAAAAAAAAAAGAAAACCCTTGTCCCATTGCTAGAAACAAGGCAGGATTAAATTAAGTGCTTTATTCAAAGTAGCCCCCACCACCACCACCGAAGCAGAACCAACACAGCCCAGCAGAAGGGGGGCGATGCCAGGCTTTACGGGGGATACCTTCATCTCCACAGAGGCCCGTGAAAGACGTGGCACTGCCGCCAGACTCACGTAGTCACGGCGATCTGAGGCGAGGGAGGGGTGGGGAGAGACAGAGTCTGGTCCCTCATCCACCTCCTCCTCATCCGCAAACACATCATCTCTAAGACTGGGCTGAAGGGGGCCGCAAACATCACCAGTCACATTACTCTCTCACACCACTCTCACCTCTGAGTCTGGCAGTAGGAAGACACTGCCTCTACAGCACTGGTCAACAACAACTGCCAGGTGCTACTGTGATATGCATTGACATGCTTAAACATATCATATATGACATACAGGCACTTAAACAAGTGAAGCATATAGTTATTGTAATCATCGGTGCTCCTCCCTCTTGTTTCTGCCACTAATAACAGGTAACTGCTAAAGCAGTGCAATCCTTGTGAAAGTGTATTGAAGATGTTATCCTATCTTACCTCAGGAGATGGCTGTACAGGGTGGACATTGTTGTTCCGTTGAACATATTTGTCCTGTGAGTCGGAGAGAGAGAGAGAGAGAGAGAGAGAGAGAGAGAGAGAGAGAGAGAGAGAGAGAGAGATGAAGGGAGAAAGTGCGAGAGAAAAGAAGGGAGAAACCAGAAGGGTAAATAAAAAAAGAACAAGGTAACTGGAAATAATGAGCTAAATAATCTTGACATATTTACACTTAAAGCACCAATGTCACAACAAGAGGGCAAGCAAGCAGGGGAGGGAGGACAGTGCAGATGTGCAGTGAATGCCTCAGGCTGTGTCTGTGTGCTTGTGGAACTGTACCCTGTGTGAGCTGTGTGCGGTCAGGGTTCCATAAAGCCATGTCTGGGTGCTTGTGTGAGCTGTGTGAGGTTAGGGTTCTGTAAGGCTGTGTCTGCGTGCTTGTGTGAGCTGTGTGAGGTTAGGGTTCTGTAAGGCTGTGTGTAGTTGTCTGTACTGTTAGTTTGGGTATCCATACAATGCTGTGCAAAACAAGACGACCGTCCACGTTACGAATGAAAACACTCAAAACAGAAGATGGCACCCAAAGGGAGATGTGCTCCCACACCACACAAACACCAGGTGAGGGGAACCATGCACTAGAGGCCCGGCAGGAGAGGACCCTCCAGAGGAGGGGACTCTTCTTCACGCCAGGTGACCCAGAGACGGGGGGGCCCCCCAATGGGGGTGGGGGGAGGACCACAACATGCTCAGCACCCCCAGTGGATGTGCTTTGGGATGAGGGGGGGGGCACGACTACCCTACCTGAGGTGGCTCCAGCACTGCCAGAGAGTGGGGCACAGCGGCAAAGGCCTTGTAGGCCTGCTTGATATTGATGGGAAAATCTTCAATTGTGTCAGGGGAAGGGGCGCGCGGCTGCACAAGGTCAAGGGGGGCAGCGGGAACAGGAACCAGAGAGGAGAGAGAGAGAGAAAGAGAAAGAGAGGAAGAAAGAGAGAGAGGGAGGGAGAAAGAGATAGAGATAGGTGGAAGAATGGGGAGAAGCAGAAAAAGGGAATGGGCAAGAAGACGAGAAGACAGAGGAATTGGGGAAGACAATGAGAGAGCAGGAAGAGCAGAGGACAACAGGAACAGCAGTGGACAGCATGCAGAAGATGCACACCTTGCCTCCCACACAGAGGTGCAGAGTAGGACGAGAGTATGGAAGAAAGTGGTAGGACATGTAAAGGTTACAAAAATGAGTGTGTGGGTGGGTGTGTGTGTGACAAAGAGAGAAGGTGGAGATGGGCCGACACTGGGGAACATGGAGGGACAACTCTACGACCCTGAGGTAACTTGAGTGCACTATCTGGCCCGGCTAGACATTACACTACCAAAAAATGCACACTATGTATAAAAGCAGTACGTATAAAAAGTAGCTGTAAAAAATGGTGGCACATTTGGTGTTGGACCTTAAAAAAACAAACAAACAGAACAAAAAAAAAAAAACAGTTCCTCCATGGATATTAAAGTAGTTTGAATGTTTTGTGTTGTGAAGCCTTACACACCATTGTGATGTGAGCTTAATAATACTCAATAAATTAGCATGAGTCTGTCTAAGCAAAAGGCCCACGACAAGAGAGGAGCGCGGAGAAGGAAAAAAAAAAAAAAAAAAAAAAAAGACAGCAAATCTTCTTATGCGATAGCATTTGGAGATGTTCCAGAAGGTCCTGCAAAAGCCTGCAGCAGTGGCATGCAGTGAGCAGAGGAGGGGGCGTGGCAGTGCACTCTATACGGTCGTGAGGGATCTTACAGAAGTCTGGGAGTTGATGGGGGAGGGGCCATGCTGGAAGGGGTTAGGGCTGCTGTGGCCATCCTGACTCGATGGCGAGGACGTCTGCCTCATGCGAGACATGGGCTGGATGACACCCGGCTTGGTCTGTAAGAAACAGGAAAAAGGGCAGAGATGGTAAGTTCTGGTGGTGAGCTGGTTACGCCACTACCTCAGTAAGCTTCAACTACAAAAATCAAATAGTCATTAAGGTCTGAGAAACAACAGACACAGTCAAGTCACGAAAATAATTGTAAGATCAATGCACAAAATATTGTTTTTTTTCTATTGTATATTTTGACTTGACCAATGGTCAAGATCCCACGGTTACACCAACAGTCTTGACACTCACAGATGAATTGTCCTTGGCAGTGGCATTAGGGGTGAAATGGATGCTGGCCTGAAAAGCAAAGGAAAATGTGTGGAAATGAACTGACTGGTGGTGATGGTGAAGATTATGAGCACAGAGAAGCAGGCACAAACCAGGAGAAACACACACACTTCTGCTCATGTTCTCCCCAACATGCGTGAAGTATGTATGCATCAAACCATACCACGAGCGATTAGGGCGACAGAAAGCAGAACACTTCACATTTCAGCCAGACCACCTCTTAACTCGCACTGTTGGCTATGCTTACTATTTTGGTATAGACCATCAAGGTTGATCATTTGATACAAACATCCCAAGGATGCTTCATTCTCCAGTATGCACCAGCTGTCGATCTCGACTATGCCTGGCTACAGGGTGTTATCAGACATGCAGTTCTGCGTCATGTTTCATGACTAAGGACTCACAGGATTCTGCATGAGTGTGGACTGGGATCACATTACAAGTCACTTTCAAGTGGTAGTATGTAATATTGCTCAAATGCTGTATGCAGGCAAAGCCAGGCCATATGAGATCAAGACCAGACCAGACCAGAACAGAGCCCACTTACAAACCGGGTCTCTCTGCCACCAGACGGCTGAGGTGGGGAGGAGTAGTGCGTAACAGATGGCTGGAGAGAGGGAGGGAGGGATGAGGTGAAGAGAGAATTCTTTCTTTTTGTAGAAAGTTTCTTTGATGCAGTAATTACCCAAAGTGGATTACCCAAGGTTTTGGGAATGGAAGTGTTCCATTAGGGCATAGGAATTCCTTCATAAATGAAATGTCTGCATACTCACAGCATTCAAAATCAGTCTGCAGCCACAACTTTATAAGACACATCTATATTTGATGGATGTTTTTACAGTATTGTACATAGAAAAAAGTCTGACCCCAGTGTTGTTGTGTTTATTATATAGTGTTAAATTATTTTCCAATTTAAGTGTAAGGCATATGCTCTGGCTACTGTAAAGCTGCCCAAACATGGAGGGAGATTGACCTAGTAGTCCCGAAAGTGCGGGAAAGTAGCCATGGGGGGGGGGGGGGGGGGGGGGGTTACTTACGGGCTGGGAGCTAGGTGAGTAGGACATATCACGAATGGGACTGTCCATCCTCTGGGTGTCTGCGGAGGGCGCCTGGAGAGAAGCAAACACACACACACACACACACACAGTCAATAGCTGCTTATTTCTGCTACATTCACCATCCCAGTGAATCACTCAAGCCATTTTGTTAGTTAACAGTCGTATTAACTTTTAAAATCAGTGGACTTGGCAAACCCAGTCTCAGTGGAACAACATGTTCTCTAAAGTGGGGGACACATTTGCACCGGCCACAAGCTGTCACACAGCAGAGCCTCGCATTCCTGTCAAGACTAGCTGTAAATCCTGAACCCTAGTTCACCACGTGGTTTTTCAGTCGTGTTTGCAACACCTTTTTCAGATTTCCTCATATTTTTTTATTATTATTATCAAGAACCTACATCAACAGAAATGCATGCCTCTCCATTCAGCCTCTCTCACAGGAATACCGCAGTGCAGCATGATATTCTGCAATAAAAACCTTTAGACAAAACGAGACTGGGACAATACACATTTTAATGTCGATACATTTGTACTCTTCCATATAAGTGCTGGCGATTGGACTATCCGATGGAAAAAGGTTCATGAAAGAGTGTGTGACTCAGTCTGAGTGGCTGATATGGCAATGATGTTCAGCAGAGGCAGGTCATGACACATAGCCTCTCCCTAGACACCTGTTGCTCTGGAATTCCTCTCATTCCCAGCACGCTCCACACAGGAATGCCACTTAAGCCACGGCTTTCCCGGAGGAATCATTCCTGCAATATGTTTTCCTGCTGTCTCAGGTTTAAGCCTGGCACAAAGACAATAAAGTACAAGCCCAAAACCAACCATGCTCGGTGTGCTCTTTCGCATGTGTTAGTACAGAGTTCAGGGGCATTAAGCTTCCACACAAAAGGGCAGAGTGACCAGAGGCTCCTCCTAACTGTGAAATATATTTAGAACGGAGTGGCACCAAACACAGAGCTTGTTAAAGTATTGTTAATATGCCTGATGAGCTGACCACCCCAGGATGTCCTTTTTAAGCACCAATGGGAGTTGAGTTGAGCTGTGGGGCAACATGCCATGCTGGTACACAAGCACACACTCTGCAGGCCCCTTGCCTTAGAGTACATCCAGGGCTGCAGCTGGCCCTTTTTCCCGTAGCCCACTGGTGGACCAGACAGAACACGCTCTTGTGGGGGGCGACCTTTGCCCTTGCGATTGGCCAACAGGAAGGGGTTTTCACTGAAGCAGATGGGTTGGGAGTCCACCAGACACTCCTCCTCCTCCTCTTCTCCTTCCGCAGCAGGATGCTGCATGGGTGGCTCCTGGGTGAGAACGCTTGGTGCAGGGAGCAGGGTGATGGGCTCAGGTGAAAAGTACGTGGTGAGGACCACCCCCGGCTCGAAGGCCAGAGGGTCTACAGGGGCAATGCATTGCAGGGCAGCCTCCATTGGGATGGAAGCAGAGAACGAGGGAGAGTACTGAGGAGGAGGAGGGGAGAGAGAGAAAAAGAAAAGGGAGCAGGTGAGAACACGAGAGACAGAGAAAGGGAATGGCCAGAAGAGAGAGAGAGAGAGAGAGAGTCTGAGAAGAACGAAGGGGGAAAGCAGTGAAAGGAAAGACAGAGCTGACAAACACAAAACATAACTTACCGCAGCAAACTCAACACACTGCAGACTAGGAGCTAGGTAAGATGGGTTGTGATGTGGATAGGGGAAAGGGGTAACAACTATAAGAGAGAGATGGCAAACTAGTCTAGAGCTAAATAGTGCCAGGAGAGTGGCACTAGAGGATGAACTACACACAAGTCACAGCCAGCCTGGTTGGGCATGTCTATTTGTTCCTCTGTTGCTGGTGTACCATCCAGCATGCCTGCTAAACAGAACGCAACACCCACTATATTTCCCTCTGGAAAAACTCCGAAGCCAGATACCTCATTAGCTTTACAAATATAACAACCTCAAGCTAGCCCATATCAGCTTCCCATTCATTTCAACCTCTAGGCAGCTATAAATAAATGTAATTACAACTGACACAAATAAACATAAAAACAAATATTGTTAGCAGGAATTTTGATTCGACTACCAACCTCAACCAGTCATGTAAAGAGACCATAACAGGACAATGACCCAAACATTCCTGCAACAACCCTGTGCTCCTGCCGAAGCATTCCTCACCATGCGTCAAAAACAGGGGAGATAAATTCAGCCTGGCCTACATAGTAAATAGCACACCTGATAATAGCATCGTTGTGACCCTGAGTGGTGGCCTTGCTTTACAAATGAACTAAGGTCAGTAAGTAACATGCATACTTCTTCCACTGTTCTCCCTTACCAGAGCCGCTACATATGACATGGCATCTAATCCCATGTCAGCCATCCAGGATTCTGCACGTCTGCTCTGGTGTAGAACGTGACCCACTGCCCTTTCAGTACAACAACAGTTGGAGAGGGGGGTTTATTAGTCTGTCAAAGTAGTTAACCATCTTACTGATTTTGCATGAGTGCATGTATTTATCTCTGTCTAAGAATGGATGAGCTACATTATCTATGCTATTGGGTGTGTCTCTCTCTGAAGCTCAACCGGTAGAACAAGGTACCAACAACACAAAGGTCATAGCTGTATACCAGTACCATAATGTCAACCAATATAAATGAAAATGTCTAGTAAATTAATGTCTGCACAGGACTAAGCTATTTTGTAGTCACATGCAGCACAAATTCAATTCCTCTATATCTCACTACTGTTTCACCTCCTGAAGGACTGTGACTTCCTCCAGAGCCTGTGAAGGACTATCTGCCCACACGCACCACTCATAGGCAACCCTGATCCCCAGCCTGCACCTAAAATAGCATCCTGAAAAAAAATCACTGATATGGGGGGCCTGTGCTGACATGGGTATGTCGTTAGAGCAGAATGCATTCCAATGACTGCTATTCAGAAATGGGGAATTCTTTTTGATAAAAAAAGACCACTGTGAACAAGGATTTTATTTTCATCAAGGAATTTGTTTCCAAGAGCCTAGGATAGAGATGGCCAGAGCTATAAACAGTGCAAAGCCCTCTGGGATTGGAGAGGGGTCGTATTTGAGCGCTCCTCTGGCTGAGAGCAGCCCCTGTCCTTAGCCTCTCAGCATGTCTGAGGCGACAGCTGGCAGAGATATGTGGGTTAAACACGCTCAGAAAAGACGCCGACTGGACGGTTACACATTTCTGACCTAGTAAGCACATTCAGATCAGGAGCCTGCTGTCGTAACGATGGTTTAAAAAGAAAAAAAAAGGACTGTATTGTAGCAGTACATATTTGACAAACATTAAAGCTTAGGTCAACAAAACATCCGCTCATTTACAACAAGCACAGACCTTAGAAAATGTTAAATATCAGCAAATACATCAAACAAACAATAGCATAAAATAAAACTTTTTAAAATAAAGCCTATCTGACTAAAGACTTAATAAAAACACCACGCATTGTTCCTACATCCCGGTCAAAAACCGCAAACACACACTAACAACCAGGCATGACTTAGACGAACACAGAAACAGTTGATGGGAATTAGATAACAGATAACAGCGGAGAAAAGAGAAAGGGAGCAGGAAAGAAAGCTGAATGAGAGGGGGAGAGAGAGAGAGAGAGAGAGAGAGAGAAAGCTGCGAAGCCCAACGGAGGCACAGCTTCCCTTACCACACCTTCTTTAGAGCTGCTCGTAGATTCAGGACAAACTCCACAGACCTCCACGCTAGGGTAACACTTCCAGGACACTGTGATGTGTGCTGCACTCAGGACAAAAAAGAACCCACTCTCACTGTCCTCTCAGCTCCCGCCGGCCCACCTCACCCATAGGCTGCCTGACCAATCACCTCGCGCCCACTTTTAAAATAACGTCTGAGCAATCATCAGCTGTCCCCCTCCCCTCCCCCTTTTCCCGCACGGCTCCTTCACTGGACCCTGTTCACCCCCGCCCCCACCCCCCACAAGTGTGCTCTGGTCCACAGTTCTGAGGCCTGTGGAATGCCAGGCATGATTGATCATGTGATGTTCGTGTAGCGTTCTTCACTGGTCGAGGCATGGTGTTCCAACACACCGATCAAGCGACATCACACGCGTGAGATCATCCTCATGGTGTCTGCCATCTTCTCCTAAAATTAGGCTGGGGTATGCAGCAAACCGCCTTGACCACACGCACATGCCCTCCCATCCAGCCTAGCCGTGACAGCCACACGAAAGCGCCATGGCTTTGGCATGCTTGGACTGCTGTGCCAGGAAGTGTCAGAAGTCAAGGCCGTCGTAATTCTGGACTGCGGGGTGTTCTTTGTGACTTGGGAGTCCCTCTGACATTTTTGTGGACGTCCTGCTGAAACTCAATTCACAGAGAAGCAAAGCCTCATAGTTCCTCCTGGCACATTGGATGGGCTTCCCTTTTGTGTAGGATTCTGCTGACAGCTTCTTCCTAGTGGCGGGAAGTCGTCTCTTGTCCACAGTGGGTACCAGTCACACTAGGGGTTCAGCAGTTTTGTAACTTCTCACAGTTGAAATAATGCTAAACAGAATTGAATGGCATTCTTCTTCATCAACAGAAACACTGTTCAAGAATTCACACTCCACTTCCTCCATTCTTCACCCCCACAAAGGCACAGAGAATGTAAACTAAACACCTGCTACAACACTTGTTACAAAATTTGAGTAAAGAATGCAAGTCTGAAGGTTGGAACTCCAGAAGCACCTGCTTGACCCCCTGTTTTAAGGGTGAGCAGGGATCCCGAGAATAAAACACAAATAGGATATTCCTGAGTAGGCTTTTTAGAGTCAGACTTTGACATGAGGTAAGGATCCAGGGTGAGAGAAATTCCCAGTGTCAGCAATAAATGGAATGGAATTTTCTGGAGGGGGTTTAAGATTCCGACCGATATAAGAAAACAAAACATGGAACCTGAACCTTTTTCGGATAGGCTCCAAGTGCAATATCTCATTTAGCATCCAAGTTGATTACAGTCAAGCCAGTGATTACCAATAATATGAAGGCAGGTTTCATTGAGATTAAACCATTTTAAAGTTTGTCTAACTTCAGGCAACAGACAGTGCAGCCTGAGACATGTTGAGTGTCTTACCCTGTTGACCTTCTGCAGGCTGGTTGTGGGCAGTGCTGCCAGTGTTTTGTAGTCCAGTTTTAGAGGGCCGCTGCTCAAGTTCTGGAGGAGAGAAGGGCAGCAGTCAGAGGGGCAATTAGACGATGGAATAACCTGGCTGTGGTACTCAAACTCTGGAGGGGCAATTAGAAGATGGAATAACCTGGCTGTGGTACTCAAACTCTGGAGGGGCAATTAGAAGATGGAATAACCTGGCTGTGGTACTCAAACTCTGGCTTGATCTGCTTTGAGACAAGTCTGAGCCAGAGCATCATGACTATAATCACTACCCTGATGGTCATTACGCTTTACGGGAAGTATTTAGTTCACCATAATAAACACTGCTCTCTCCTCTTTTCTCTATGTTCTTTCGTTTTTGCCCTCAAAGTTCAGATCCACCTTTTTACAAGATTACATAGGACAGTTCAGTTTAACTCTTCTTAAATCTTTTGTTCTTGGCTCAGATGCTGTGTGTTTTTCTTAAAGTGAGACATTTGTCTGAGGCAACTGAACCCAGCTTTCATTGCAGCGAATCAATACTGTAGTCTACTTTCAGTGCAGCGCAACAGTGCTTATATGCCTGGGCTTGTCCATCCAAGCTAGGCAACTCTGACAGTTTTCCTGCTGTCGCCCCCTGGTGGAGGGGGCAGCTCACCTCGGCCTCTTCCTCTAGCTGCCGTGTGGCCTCCTCGCGCTCCAAACGCATACGTTCCTTTACCAGAGAGACGAGTGGAGGAAGGGGAAGGGGAAGGGAACACGATGGCAGAATTTGGGCCACAATCATTCAAACACAACCAGGTTTGGTTTTACACACCAGACACCCCACAGACCGTACAACATCCGTACACATGCAACACACACACACACACACACACACACACACACACACACAATGATTGGGGTTAAAGGGCAGGGTATGGGATGAGGTGCAGGCGCCGATGAGAAACAAAATCCATCAATGAAAAATGAGGTTAAAAGCGTGAAGAGGAGGAAATGGAGTGAGAGGGAAATGAACACAGCAGGGTGAAGGAATGGAATGAGTGGAGTGGGATGGAGGAGTATGGCATGAGAGAAACCCAAACATCCCAGGGTGTGAAGGGGGGGGGGGACAAAGAGAAAAAGAGAAACAGAAAGGAGAGAAAGAAAGAACAAAAGCCACACAAATTAGCAGACTGGTTCACATGGGGAGCAGACTGAGAACCGAAAGCAAGGGGGACTCTTTGGAATGACCTGCCTTCCAGCTCTTTCAGAAAAACTTGGTCATGGGACCATGGGATGTTTTCCATGAACACATGAGAATTATGGCACGCTTTTTGAGGGTATCTTTACATTAAGCTTTGCTGAATGTAATATACTGAAATGAATGTGTGTGTATAAACTGGAATGGAAAACCTGAGAAATAGAAGCTGATCATTGTGCTTGGTGACTTGAGATGAAAAACGCAAGCCATAAACACAGAGAAATACCACTAATAATACTAGGAGAAACACTCCAAAACGTACCACTTTATCCAACTCCTCCCGCTCCCACTGGGAGGTCTCCCTCGCCATCTCCACCTCCTACACACAGAAGGAGATGAAAAAGAGAGAAAAGAAAGTAGGTGAGGACTCCACACTTCAGTCAGTCATTACTACAGGCAAATAAAGCAGGCATATGCAACACCAGCATGTGTTTGGATTTAAGCGCAGTCAAGTGGCCCACCTTCTGCAGGATGTCCATCTCCTCAGGGCTCAGGTCACGGTCGATAGATGAGATGCTCTCCATGCTGTTTTTACGGACAATTCCACTCGCAAATGGGTTGGCGATGACCCCAGGTGACGCCTGTAGGGAAGGGGGAAGATAAATGGCGTTTCAGTGTTTTGTGACTAGAAAATGTAAAATCTCTATGCTTGACATACAAATTTCTGGGTGAACTTAAGTGTTAGTCAGCAATGTAAACCAAGGGGGACAATATATGGAGGGTTAGCATCAGCCAGTTAGCCTAAGCTAATTTGGTGCCAGTAGCTTTCCAGGAAGATTGTCAGATTGAATCATGTGCCTGTGTGGCCAATCAGTGTAGGGTTTTGGTTATTGTGGTCATTGGTGATGATCCGTTTGCAGGTCAGGCAACTTGGCATAGTTTTAGTGGCAAAACTGAGCACCATCTATCAAGATGTTGGCTGTCAATTTTGTACCTGCTGGTCTGAAGTAGCTAACATAGCCTTGGCCCCTGAAATGAATGGGAGTAGTCGTTTTCTCTTGTTTTAATTAATACCTCCATGGTGTGAACCTGAAAGTGCAATACTGGCAGCCACAATGCTTTTAAAAACCCTTGAGTTCCATCCAAGTTAGTCTGCGCTCACCTCGATGCCCGTGACGTTTTGAGGGTCAAAGCCGTCGCACACCAGCATCACCAGTGTGTCTCCGGTGGAGCGCAACACCCGTACCGCCTCCGTGTGCGTCATACCCAGTAGGCTGTGGTTGCCCACCTCCAGGATACGCATGCCCATGACCAGCCTGCCGTCACGGGCCGCCGCTCCCATGGAGCTCACCTGGGAGAGAGGGAGAGAGGAGGAATGAGAGAGGGGGGGCGGAGGGCAGGAGGCAAAGAAGGAAAGAGGAGAAAAGTAAAAGAGGCAGCGGAGGGGAAGAGGAGCAGTAAAAGAATCAAAGAGAGGTGGTTAGAAGCTCCCTTGTGTAGATCCAAATCCAGGTATATCAAATACAACCATGTGGAAGAAGGAAGGGCTGTACAGTGGTGGTTACCTTGGAGACGAAGATACCCTCATCCGTGGGGTCGAAGGGGTTCCCAGCGTGGCCTCTGGCTCCTCCTCTGATGCTGATGCCCAGCTTCTCCCCTGGCTGCTTCAGGATAACGATCTCCTGCTCGCAACACGAGACATTATCACAATAAATGCGTATCAGAATGCTTGTGTAAGAGAGCCTTAAACTCTACAACATTTGGAGTCTGTGTGTGTGTGTGTGTGTGTGTGTGTGTGTGTGTGTGTGTGTGTGTGTGTGTGTGTGTGTGTGTGTGTGTGTGTGTGTGTGTGTGTGTGTGTGTGTGTGTGTACCTGCATGCCCGGTGGAGAGGGGTCCCTGCGCACAAGCATGCGGATCTCATTCTTGTTGGAGAGCAGCGCCCTCACCGCCTCCTGGTGCGTGGCGTGCCGCAGGTCAGTGGTGTTCACCTCCAGGATCCGATCGCCCACACGCAGCCCGCTCTTGCACGCCAGCCCGTGGGCGATCACCTGTGTAAATACACACAAGTACAGATGAGACCACATCATAGAGGTTAAACTATCCAAGATGTGTATTTTTAGCTCTAGCTGCATACTGGTGGTGTTCAAACCTCAGAGATGAAGACTAATCCTATCTGGAAGTGTATATAGACATGTGCCTGTATGAAGCTTTTGTGGTATGGTGTATGGATCATTTCTGTCAGTGTTTACCTTTGAGATGAAGACGCCAGGCTCGTTGACACCAAACGGGTGGCTGGCATGATCGCTGCCACCCACGATGCTCAGCCCCAGTGGCCCACCTGCCTTCACCAAGATCACTTCCTGTGGGGGAAGGAGACGTGATGTGAGCGTTCAGACTCTCTTTGTTGGACGCATTTGAAGATTTGGTTTGATTTCAGGCATGCTTTGGCTAACTGAGTGGCTAACTTAATTCAGGTGCTCAGGGTGCCTTTTTCCATAAATTCTTACAGCGAACACAACAGACATCAGAGAGATTTCTTTCCATTACGTGGTGGGAACCAGTGAGGTCGGATCAGTGAGGGAGAGTACACAAGACCTACTCTACCCATCTGAACAACCACATCGGGGCAGATCATTGGGGGGTGGCATTGGCAGGCGAAGAGGTTGAGGGCTAGGTGTGCGGGGGGGGGGGGGGGGGAATGTTCATTTCTTGTTTGAAAACACAACACTGAGGGACACTGGGGCATTCCATCATATCTAAGGCTACAACAACATGGTCATACCGTGTACCACTTTTGATCAGGTCATTCAAGGGGCATTTTGAGACAAGTGGCGTGAGATGGACAAAAACAAAAAGAGACAAAGTATAATTTAATTTAATGTAACGTAATCTGGAATGTTTCATGGAGAAGGGCCACAACATCATGATGCCAAACATTTGTATTCAAAGTAACAGTATAACATGTAGCACTGGAATTACATTTTTTCAAGTAGCCTGGAGCAAACACTAGCGTTCCCAGCTAAACAAAATAAACTCAGATTGTTGTAAATGGGGTCTATGACTGAAGAAACTATTTCTGTGCTTTTTATTTGGATTATCTGATTACAGGGGGTTCATTGTTTCATCAGGATTATTTATAATGAATACAACTCTGTCCTGAGTTTCTGGAAAAACAAAAACAAAAGATACAAACAAAACCCCCCCTCCCTCCCAGTCTCTTGTTCTTCTCCTCCTCACCCCTTGATCCCCTGAACTCACCTCGATGGGGTACTCGTCCTCCATGGGGCGGCTGAGGTGGTTGCCTTGCTCGTCGTTGGGTTCCTCCTGCTCGGGGGAGTCAGAGGGCTCTGGGGGCGGGGGGGAGTGTGGGCGGCCGCGGCCGGCAGAGGGGCCCTGCTCGCGTTCCACCAGCAGGGCGATGGTGGGGGAGGTTCCGGTAAGCAACGCTACTGCCTGGTCATGCCTGGCCTCTGTCATGTCTACACCATTGATCTGCATCGGCAACGCAACAAACACTGGGTGAGTCTCACGGGGACGGGAGTGGGAGAGCTAGCTATCCTCTCCGAGGGGAGGGGGTGTACCAACTACTTGATGGGAAATCTGTGCCTGTCTAAGTGAGGGTCCTCAGGTGATTTAAAATACTACTGCTTTGCTACTGAAAATCTGTCTGTGTGTGTGTGTGACTACTGTTTCACATAAAATAAAAAGAGCAGGGGTCAGGCAATATGGTATCAGTCAAGTGGCTGGGTAAAAGAGCCGGGTGTTAGTGGCAAACACTTTCTATTACTGAAGTTAAAATGTTTCTGGCAAATCCTGTATTTCAATACAATAAAATCCATGTCTGTAAGATTGCTTTCATTTAGGCATACATTCCACGGCCTGTAGATGGCGCAAGTTCATTAGCCTTCATGCAGTGCCATGTCCAGGATTTAGTATGCGTGCTAAAGAGCGCGAGCACCCTGAGACAGACAAAAAGGAGGAAGAAAAGCAAAGAGAAAGGGAGGAGAGCGGTGCTGCAGCAGGGGCCGACAGAGAGCAGAAGAAGGGCAGTAGAGTAGCGCAGAAGGAAAGCCAGGGAGCATCCAGGAAACCACTTCCTGTGTTGGAAGGCCAAGTGGCTTTCTCCAATTGCTAAGTGCCTGGTGTCCTTCTGATGTCCTAACTGAAGAACAGACAGTTTGACACTTACTGCAGGTGTGTGTACGCGTGTCTAAGCTAGACTGACAGGTCTTCCTGTTCAGCTTTACTTATTTAAAACAGAGAGAGGGCAGTGCTCTCAAGGGTCCTGTCTTAAATCAGCCAAGTTGAAGGCGGCGCTTCGGTCTACCTGAATACCGCTTGAATAACAGCTTCCTATTTTGAACACCACTCTTGGTTGATTCTTTATGGGGGTAACAACCCTGCTCTACTCTTACAAAGCCTTTCAGGGATCTGGTAGAGACGGCGAACAGAAGCCAGCACTGACCATTCAGTATCAGCGCTTACCATGGGAAGATTCATTGTCACTGCAGCTGCTGCTATGGTAAGTCATGCGGTTACCATGTCAGCGGGCCCGCAGGCTCCACCCACACACCGCCCCAACACCACACTCACCACCACACAGCCAGGAGTGTGTTAGTGATCATGCAGAGAGCAAGACAGGAAGAGAGGGATGAAGACCAGGAGAGAGAGAAAGAAAAAGATAGAGAGATACAGAGAGCCAGAGAGAGAGATATGCAGAGATTTAGAGATCCAAAGAGAGAGGGGGCTCAAAAGAGAGGGGCAGCCTTATTCATTTAACAGCACGTCCTTTTCTTTGGCACTGAATCACAAATGGTGCCAACGCCATTCAGGATAAGAGAAGGAGAAGGTTACAGCAGCAGAGATTCAACGGTTGACATTGTTTCAGTCAGCTCAAGCATGCAGCGAAGAAACAAGCAGAGACGGAAAAAAAGTACTTTGAAGGGTTGAGTTAAGACAGTGGGGTTGAGCCTCGCTGGGTGAATGTTAACTGGCTTGATTAGGTGCGGTGGCAGAGGCCGGGGCTTTAGCCAGCTTTGAAAGTGGTCTGAAGACTCAGAGCTGGATGCAGCTTATGACCGCAGAGACAGAGGACCCATACAGTGAAAATGCCACATGAGGATACGTATTGGGGCTATGCGGCTTTTGGCTACAGCATTTAAAAAATTCATAAGATGACATAAGATGGGACTCTACGTGTAAGGTGTTGTGTAATGATAAATGTCCACTCTTTCATTTCGCATTTTAAAATCTCACAGAGACTGTCTCTATTAAGCCAATATAGGCATGTTAGCAAAAGCCAGTGTTAAAGAGAAGAGGTGAAGAACACAAGGCAGGAAATACCATGCTGAGGCCCCGTCTCGGAAACAGGTTCAGTAAAATGGGGCCTGAGGTTCATGCATTCAGGGACGTGTTGACAACAAAGCAGAGAAACATGAGGCTTGAGAATGTTAGACAAGATCTGACATAGGCAAGATTCTTAAAAGTGTAGAAACTTCAGGTTCTTGAGTCAATTCATCCCTAAGGCACATCCTGGGGTGTGTGTTTTGAGAGAGAGAGAGAGAGAGAGAGAGAGAGAGAGAGAGAGAGAGAGAGAGAGAGAAAGAGAGAAAGAGATTTAGTACTCACAGAGATGACCCTGTCTCCCACTTTGAGGACGTTGTCTCGGTCTGCTGATCCACCCTCTGCGATACGAGAGATGAAAATATGCTAAGAGAGAAGACGGAAAAAAATTATCAAACGGTCCAACCGATCATAACTACAAAGTAAACATTTTCAGTGCCCGGTCATGAGAGGATGTTCTATGTACAAGTCGTTCAACAATGTTTCAAATGTGAAGGCACAAGCACACAGTGCTGACAAGAGTACTGACTTTCAAAAATGTCGCCACTTGCTAAATGGCCCGGCCTTTCCAAATCATTTTAAAGAGACTCTGAGATCCATGGAGGACATTCAGTTGGTGTCTATTTACCCTTCCCTATGAAGCCCTAGCCTATGGCAATCAAATCCTGATCTCCCAGTTGAACAACAGGGGGCATTAGGCTGGAGCAGCAAAATGACTGAAAAACAGCCGTGACCAACATCAGAATGAGTATCAGTGTCAGTGACAGTTGGTGACTAATGCCAGCCTGACCCAGCGGCACGGATTAGGGGTTGATGAGGTGACGTGTTGGCTCAACTCAGACTCTTGCTCAGATTCGGCCAGTCCCGTGGGTGAGGAGGGAGAGCGGGCATAAGAGCCTGGCAGATCTGGCCCTGTGCCACCGCAGATGTCCACTCTGGGGAGGCCAGAGGTGGATGGTGCAATATACTGCAATAACACACACACACACATGCAATCTACATGAGCTCACTGTTTAGATAAACACTGCTGTAATTACTTGTTCAGCTGCAAACTACCCGCCGGGAGGGTAAGTGGGGCTTCCCTCTCTGGGGACCAGGGACTATATTTATCTCCTCGTCATGGTCATAACCAGAAAGACAGCACAGAGCAGATCAGCTGCTCATGGTGACGAGGTGAAGAACTGCTTGCCAGCTCAGAAACAGTAATCATGTGGACAGCATACCTTCAGACTGTCAGTCTGTGTATTCTATGGAAGTACATTATAAGTTGTGCAGGTTGTGGGGTGGTGCACCTGCATCTCCTGCTCGTCTCAATTGCAGATCACTCAAGTGAATCAGTCCAGATACTCAATATGCCTCAATGTAAAATGCACAACACTAAAAAGCAACAGTACTGATTGCACAACTCAGCCAATGCCCCCACTGCCTACCTTCACCTCAGAATTTAACTAGACTTTCAAAGCCGAAATCAGAACCCAGGGCCTCTGTTTACATGAACTCCAACTGGATTGTACGTTGACCAACTCACAGAGCAAGCCATCCTTTCACATAAACAACTTTACAACTTTGGTGTTCGGCCAAATGGAAGGACACAACTTCAGAGCATCTCTAACATCATTCACAACTAATGCACAGAATGACTACTAACTAGTCACTAAAGCACAGCATTAACAGTGACTTACAAGAGCACTTGACCTGTTGGAGCCCCGTCCGGAAAGAGCACTTCCAGTTACTCAGCAGAAAAGGGTTGTGAAGCGCTGTGCATCTCCAAAGCCCTTCCAGTAATGTGTGAACGAGCGCGTGTGTACGCGTGTGTGTGTGTGTGTGTGTGTGTGTGTGTGTGTGTGTGTGCGCGAGTGTGTGTATTAGAAAGTGGCGTTATGTTGAACATGTGGCCAATGTGGAGGCCACCAAAAATACACTCGCCTCCTCTCCCCTCCCCTCCATCCAGCAGCCCTATCAGATGTCAAGGACTGCTATTCATATCAGTGTCTCCATGACGACTGCACTGTACGCTGTTCTTGAGCAGACTGACATGGTGGGGGGAAAATAAAGAATGTTTCCATGGACACCAACCTCACTGCAAATTGGTTCACAATGACGACAGGATCAAGGTAAAGGAAAAGGGCAAGACAAGTTGAGCAGCACAAGACGCAGTGCGTACTGAAATATGCGATGGAAGGACACGCAGGCAGGCAGGAATACTGAATAAGAGACTAGAACTAGTATTGTTCATTGCTGGAATTTAGATCACAGGAGCCCTACACACCTTCTAACAGAACAGATGCTAAATGACTGATTTTGCCTTGTGGAAATCTAGTCAGCGCTTCTTTATAACAGCTATGCAGTCCTTCAAGGAGCGCCCTTACAAAGCAAGCCAGCTAGTTCACCTACAGCATGGAAAGAGGTCACTACTGTAATGCCCTCAAAAGAAGGAAAACCCTACTCGGCTTACACTTTGAAATATTCATCAGGGGGCCGGCCATGGCTACCTTGCACACATGAACACTTCCCCTGGACAGGATCAGTGCAGGGGTTAATGACAACAGACACCGGTTAGGGATGTAAACACAAAGACGGTAGACACGCTCAGTGATGTGCTGAGGAGTGCTGTATTTCTGCTGCAGGGAACCATTAAGAAGGGTATATATGGAGATGAATACAACCTGCTGAGGGCACCTGTGTGTCTGTATTAGTGTGCTGTGACTGAATATGTGTAAATGTTATGTCTCTCACTGTGTCTCCGGTCCGGTAGGGTGTCGAGCCCTTTCCTCCGGCGATGCTGAAGCCCAGGCCCTTGTCGTTGCGCAGCAGGCAAGTGGACAGGCGGAAGGTGTTGGTGGGGGGCGCGGGGGAGTCGGGCTCCATGCAGAAGGGCACCCCACTGGAGCGGCGCTCCCGCGGGAAGTAATCGTCCTCTGGCCTCAGCGGCGTGGTGGTGATGGCATTCTCGGGTTCCACCATCCGCTCCCGCAGAACAGTCATGGTGACGGCCACACCCGAGCTCCGCAGCGCCTCCACTGCTGTGTGGTGCTCTGCCCCCTGCAAACAGACGTCATTGACCTGCGGACAGCGGGAGACAGCAAGAGAGGGGATTTGAACATTTGAAATAGACTGTATTTGACAGTATGAGACATCTAAGCGCCACATTGTGAACCAACACAGATGACAAATAAGATATACACAGGCCACAAGGCACAGAGGCATTCACACAGGCATTCACCTCAAGGAGCTTGTCTCCCACTTTGACTCCAGCACGCGCAGCTGGCCCATCCTCTGACACTCTGGAGATAAAGATGCCCTGTAGATCACACAAGCCACAAAAATGAACTACGGTGTGTGTGTGTGTACATAACATAACTAATGTTACAATCTGCTTGGGTCAGATATTCTGTTAAATTAAACAAAGGCTGATTGGAAGGTAAACATTTCCTTATATGACCATCGTCTGGCTAAACATGCCATTGAACATCAGTTCAATGACCAGTTCAGATGACCATTAACCTAATCCACTAATAAACGACAATAAATGCTTTACCTCATCATCCCCCTTATAGGGCGTGGAACCCTTTCCACCAGCAATGCTGATGCCAAGACCTCCTGTCTGCCTGTGGATGGTCAGGCTCAGCTGCAACAAAGGCCAAAGTTCAAATGTCAATGACCACCCCCCTCCCAACACCTCCTGAGTGACCTTCACACATTCTTCAGAGTGCTGCATACCAATTGCTAAAAACACTCACAAAATGGAAATCGTGGGAAAAGACTTTTGCATGAAATAGTACACAACACCGCAGTGATTTGTGGGTAATGTAGTTTTGTATTTCTTTCTGGTGTGCAGCAGGCTGAAGGAAGTGAGGACTCTGATTGAAAGCATCGGTAGAGTACACCTAACATGCCTTAGACAAGGTGATAGACAAACAAACAGTCAACACTGAGTCAATGGGGGACGTGTGAATCAAAGCAAAAGGGATTGCGGAAGATAAATGCCTTATGGTACAACATCAGAGGCAAATCTGGATTTAGCTGGATTCAAATCTCATCATACATGGGAGAAAAATATCACATTCAAATCAGCAAATTACTCTATTACAATCCAGATGCTTTAGATTAACATTCACCCCAGAGTAAGACACACATTTTGATCTATGAATAACACAGAAGTACCTACACAAGCATAACCTGGTGTTTCTGGACACTCACAGGCACACATTTTCAGGCAGAGGGGGAGACCATGACATGACTCACAATGCCAAAATACACAAACAAACAAACAAACGAACGAACAACAAACTCCACCGCAACCAGTAAGACAAGGGGAAAGAAGGGGCAAACTGGGCAAGTACGAGACATGAGGGAGAAATCATTCCTGGCAAGCCATGCAGAGAGTGACTGAGTGAGTGAAGGATGGATGGGCGAGTGAAGGAGTAGTGGGAGTGAGAGGGGGAAACTAAAAACAGTAGAACCGGGGGGGGGGGGGGGGGGGCCCTGGGAGATCGGTCATCAGATGGTCCATTATGCTCTTCTGCTGGTGCAGACTCACACTGGGGACCATGTGCAGTGTGTCCATGCAAGAGTGGGCTCGGCAAATCCACTGGAGCAACAACATACTCCACAGACTCTTTATTCAGTGCAAATTCATTCAAAATGGCCGTTCAACAGCCCATATGGGATGTGGTTGACAATCTTTGTCAAAAATCAGTCTGATTGGGAAATGGATGGTAAGAAGTAATGCGGGTGACCTTTTAGTTTTTCGATTTTATGAACACATTTTAAAGAAATTATTATTTTTTAATTCTTTATGAAATGGTGTTTTTAGCTAATCAGTCTTGTATGAACCAAGAATGCCTGGATTCCACATACTGACGAAAGTGTTAATCGAAGCAAAATTAGACGTTTTCTGCAGCACATCTATATTGAACGGCTTTCAGATGCGCTCAGTCAAGTTTTTTTTTGGAATATTTCTTGTCTGTCATTCCATGTAATGACAAATACCCAGGCCATGTCCTCCTTCTGCTTCTACTACTTTCTACTGAAGTAATGCTTGTGTGGTCATCACTATGATGCAGACTTTACTCTGAGTGGTCTTGGAGTGCAGCCAATCTGACCTTGCAGGTGGACATTTGCATACCCTAGGGCACTGAATGCCAGCTGACCAGCACATATCTCGACCATGTTGGAGCACCAGCCCATGTTTTTCAAAGGGCTCAAATGTGTGACAGACTGCTCTTTAGGTGGTAGAGGTAAGGGGCCTGTTATCAGATTCAACCACTAGCTAACCTTCAACTTAGGGTTTACTTTGTTACCATCTCCTATACCTGACGCTCACTATGTAGATGTGTGACTGGAGTGAAAACTTCTTCAGGGAACTCATCCATGGTGATGGGACACTAGGACAGTTGACATTTGCTATCCGTCTAAGAAATGGTCATTGGTTACATAAGATTCCTGAAGCCTCAAGAAATTCAAACTGATCACTTCCCTACAGCGATATTCAGGAAAGTTCAAAAGTGTAGCTAAATGTCCAATAACACTCCATTACTACTTGGGGTGCAAAAGGAAGCAGCTGCTTAGGGGGTGGTGGGTTGCAAGGCATTAGCATTTTGTGACCCTGTCGATGGCGTTACATATAATAAAAAAGGTCTATGATATTCCTATCGCAATTTTATTTTAAGGAATTGTTGGTTTAATCAGTGGTTTGAAATAACATAGAGCTGCTAAACGTGCAGACGGATGCAGGGACTTTGGTCACTGTGGGTTCATTAGCCTACTCTCAAAGAGCCTTTATATCCAGGTATTATCGACGCTGCCAGTACATTCTGTTGAGAGACAGCTTCCCCTTAGTTTTGATGTCAAACATGCCCCACTGTGCAGCGCTGGACACAGTGAACCTTTAAATTGGTACTGTAGGGGAAAAAAGCTCCTTGCCGTTGGAATCTTAGAACCTGCACCGTGTCTTGCGTCACAGATGGATGGAGAACCGGGGGATAGAGAAGGAGGAAGGTATAGGATGTGGTGGGAGGAGGATGTGAGGAGGGGGGCAGAAAGAGAGGGCGCAAGAGAAAGGAGGAGGTGAATAGACGAGCCCCAGAGCAGTGCAATCCTTCTGGTAGGGGAGAGGTGTGGAAAGATGCAAAGTTAATTCTTAAAAATATAAAATACATTAAGAAAAAGTCACATCCTTTGCCCCAGACAACATCCAATCTGGAAACTGAAAAAAATGCCTGACTAAAAGGCCTCTCTCTTTCGAGTATTTGGACTTTCCAGTGTCTCTCCTAACCAGAAGGTGGCTACGCTCTGGAGGCTCAGAGGTGAGTTTGGGGGAGTTTGCCCCACGGCATTGGGTTGGATTAATCATGGAATTTTCATGGGTTGTCTGGGTTGTTTTATCACGCTGGAGAAGAGAGTCAGAGAGAGACGGAAGTACACAGAGAGAGAGAGAGAGAGAGAGAGAGGTAGTTGGATGGGATAGAGAGTAGGTACAGACCTCTTCCTCCTCAATTCGAGCAGGCTCAATCAGCAGATTATTGACTTGATCAAATGACACCCCCTGTTAGGATAGGAACCAGCGAGAGGCATGCGGATTAGTGAGGCCAAAAAATAAAAACCTGCACGCATACATACACACACACACCAGACAAAATGAAACAAAACTAAAATGAGGACAATAGAAGAAAATGGACAAAAAAAAGTGACCACACACACTCTCTCTCTCTCTCTCTCTCTCAAACACACACACATTCATCCCACATGAATGCTCTGCATAAAAAAAGCATGCTCAGTGGCAGCAACAACTGAAAAGGGCCCTCATTCAAAGCAGGGGTGTGAATTTAGAAGATCGCCAGGATGGATGCACCTCCACTGGGCTTTTGTCGTCTGCCCTGTTGGGCACCACTGAGCCGCAGCAGGCTTTTCTTCCCCAGGCCACCCAGGCCACTCGCAGATGCAGGCAGAGGTGGAGAATCGAGACCATAGACGCAGTGCGTGTGCTTAAGAGCGTGGGGAAGAGAGAGAGGTGACAGGAAGTGTGGCGGAAAAGCAGTAACCTCCCCCAAAGCAAAGGCCAGATCCAGAAAGCCAAGTTCCCAAAACCAAATCAACTATAATCTGGAAAATAAATGTCCTTACATATGTTTTACTTAAATTCACTCACATATATAAATGAACGGCATAAAATTACAAAGAGCTTTGAACGTTTTCTATCTGGTGACACTGAATGTGGTTGGTCAAAGCTGGTAATGCAATTCCGCTTATATTAAGTAAATTAAGCATTATATTTTAATGAACTACATAAAACATATCTTTGCAACAGCGTATTTGATGAAGCAGCCTAAACAACTAGCTACCCTGTCTACATCATAAAAGTTACAGAAGATAGCTAAGCCTTACAGCTTCTGTTTACCCTTTGTGCTCATAGCTTCCTATATTTTGGGAACAAACTGTTAGAGGTCATCTGGTCAACTTCAAAAGCACTACTTCACTCTGATTCTACAATTTCCTGTTTCCTGGGCCTGTTAGTTGCTGGGTCTCAAAGTTTCCACCTCTGCCGCGCATGTCCACACACACACACACACACACACACACACACACACACGGCACTTCCGATAACAATACAACAGAATAGAAACAAAAACAGCAATCATTCGGGTTATAACAGAAATCACACACACACACACTTTAACCAATGCTGAAACATCATGGGCTCTGACACACACACACACACACAGAGCTGCACAGGCGGCTACTTTTGATCCCTGATCCCCTCTCTCTGCATGTTTTAAGCAACACAAAGAATCTTCTGTTTGGTGCACTGTTTTAGGTGGTCATCGAAGTACAGATGCACATGAGGACGATACCTGATGGAACTTAGAGGACTGTGATAAGTGACTGGTGTCAGGGGAAAAACTGGATATTACTCAACTCCAATCTGATAGGGCCGTCTTTCTTATGGTGACACATCTTTTACTTCTCTGTATTCTAGAACTACAAAAGTTCTACATACAATACAAATCCACTATGACGTAATACAATTTTAAGTTAAATCCACAAATCTACAACTATCAATACAATGTTCTATGTACAATGTTTTATCAGAACATGCTCTACAATTGTAGAACAGATTCTACTGTAATAATAACATTTTGAGTTTGGACATATCTTAGGGAGAACCTGAGTACTTTATACACTTCAACTGGGTTATAGTAATACTTGCCACGATAACAACAACAGCTATATAAAGAGGGGCAAACCTATGAAACAATATCTAACTTGAGAAGGGATCAAGGATCTAAGCCGGTACAGCAAAGCACTGAAAGAATGGCATAGTTATCAATTTATTAACATCAATTGTGTTATTAAAGATCATTTAGAATCAGAGGAATGTGGTTATTTTTCGGTCAGTTCGCCTCACTCACACTTACACACAAACAAACACCTCAGTGCAAAAGTAAGGGGGCACTTTTTAAGGGAAGTGGATTGGCTCAACAGAAATGAGAAACAGCAAATGATGTGGTGGAAATGAAGCACGCTAAGGTGTGGGCAGAGACAGGCAAAAAAAAGGGGGGGGGGGGGGGGGGGGGGGGCAGAGAGAGGTTGAAGGGAGGGACCAATGTGGAGAGACCTGCAACAGGACGGACCAATGACGAGGGAGAGGAGGGGGCTTCTGTCATTTGACATCCCTCCCTATCAGGAAGACCTTCATAACCACCCACTTACATTCTAGACAGTTAGCGCTTGTGAGTTTGCAGGCCAGCATAAACCATTTACATGTGTGTTTCTGTGTACTGGAGTCTATCTGACTGTCAGGGTGTGAGTGGATGTTGTGTTGGTATGCCATGCTAAAGACACCTTCATTTAAATGGAGAAGGAAGAGGAGCAGATGCTGGTTGGCACAGGGAAACTGGTTCATGTTAATCCACGACACAGAAGCCTCTTGGTGTTCTGTTTACACAGTTTGTAACTTGGTCTCTGTATTGGCTCATACTGTCTGGGCCAGGTAATGTGAGGGAGTGGGTGTGTGCAGAAGGGTCTCCTGTGGTTACTTTGTGTGTTCTTTTTATTTACATTTCATTACATTTATTTATTTACATCCAAATGGAGTGAAGCCTGCGTGTAGTGCAGTGGGGAGACGCGCAGACTGCACTGGGACTCTCTGTCCATCAGCTAAACAAAGAGACCAAGCACCAAGAGAGAGCTGTAAACATCAATCAAATCACCTTCACAAAGATCATCAAAATCTCATCCACATAACCTGAAAGCATGCAGTTGCAGCTGGCATATTCCCAAGTGAGCACAACCCAAATGCATGGTGCATCATAGAAAGATGAACACTGATTCCTGTGCATCCTGTGCCTATGTATGTCTCCAAGCAAATGCCAAAATGCAAAGTCAGTTAACATGCTTTTCAGTCAATGCTAAAATTACTCCTCCACATTAATGCTATATTGTTTTCTTGAATGTGTAATGCAATGTTCACTCGTTTCTATTCAAATGCTTGTGTATTTGACCTCTGTTGATACATATATTTTTTTCATTTCAAACAAGACGTAATATTAAATCCCTGCAATGGCCTATATGCTGGTACACCAAAAATGCATGGAGGCAAATGTTCTAACAATAACGACACAACCACTTCAGCACCACTACAGTGATGCCCCTCTTCCTGTCTCATCCAGCCAATCCCAGCTGGAGCTGACTGGTTATGGTTCTTACCTTGACCGGCTGCAGGGAGGAGTTGACGTGCCGGCTGTTCTCCAACTCTGGGCCCGGCGTCCGCTGGATCAGTGGGGTGGAGGCGGTCATCTCCCTCTCCTCCTCTTCCTCCTCCTCCTCATCTCTCTGCCCCATGTCCTTCCCCTCCTCCTCCTCCTCCTCCTCATCATCCTCCTCCTCCTCATCTTCATTATTCTGGTTGTGAGGAGAGTGGGGGATGGTTTCAGGGTTGTATCCCTGCAGTAGGAGGGCGGCCACGGCCTCAGGCTTGGGCAGCTTGGTGATCTTGAAGTGCTTCTTGTAGTGCGGTGTGTCCTTGCGGATCAGACGCTGCTTCATGCCGGGGTAAGGTGGCGGCGGCTCCGCGTTGTCGTCGCTACCGGCGTCGTCATCGTCCTCATGCTCATCGTCCTCGTCGCCGCCTCGGATGACGGGGTCCTCGGCAAAGTGCACAGTGGGCTGATGGGAAAGAGAGGACACGAAGAAAGATGATTGACAAGAGCACCCAACCCCGAATAACAACTACACCGTCGGGTGAAGCTTACAAGAAGCTTCTGGGAGGACAGCTCACTCTTCTCTGTTAGTAAGCATGATTGTGATTTCATTTTGTTGAAGTGAGTGACACTGGCAGTGTTGCATTTGACATTTGCTATGTGATGAAGTAACTGGAGCATTCAGTGTCATGTGAAGACCTCAGAGTGGATAGAATATATATCTGTGGGTGGCTCACCTCAATATACTCCACCTCCATTTCATCTAGCTCCTCCTCCTCCGCATCCTGCCTGTGCCCGACAAGCAGAGCGTGCCCCTGGTTGTTGAGGCCCTGCCTCTCATTGTGGGAGTTAGCAGAGGCAGTGCTGTTGGAGGCCTGCGAGTCGTGGCTCTGATTGGACAATCCACTCAGGCGCTTCTCCTGCAACCAATCACAACACAATAGAGTAATTAACACACGATGACACAATTTACGCTTGAATATGAGAAATGAACATGAGGACTGTGATAGTGATAACTTTTCTACTGGCAGACTTGAATTAGTCAATATGACATAAAACATGTGAGTGTGTGTGTGTGTGTGTGTGTGTGCGCTTGTACCTCTGAGCCAGGAGACTCCAGGTCTCCATCTGGTTTGGCGGTGTAGGCCTCGTTCCTGCGCTCCTCAATCACCTTCTTCATCACCTTCAGCTCACTGGGGTGGGGAGTCGCCCTGCGCTGGAGACCCTGCTGGTACACACATACATGCACCCATGTTAGCACAGATTAACACATACATGCATCCATGTTAATACAGAAACGGCAGATTAAAACATACACTTCGGAAATAACCATTACCACCAAGTTTATGATCAGTGGTTTCCACACATCTGTCTGACCCTGTTCTGCTTTGATATTTTGTTGTGTCCATAAGCAGATGAATTCTCCAAAGGCCCTACCTTGCAAAAGTATCCCTTCTTCCCCCACGGTCTTTTTAGCCCCGTGCTTGACCGGTACTACTGGGGTTCTGCAGGGCGGTTTTAAAAGGCTTACCCTTCGCTCAGCAGCAGCTTCATCATCGTCGTCTTCCGGCTTGGCCTCCTCCTGGAAGTGGATGACTGACACTCGGTTCAAGTTGCTGTCTGTCCAGCTTTCATCCAAGCTATTCTGCAGTAGGTTCTCTGTCGAGAGGGGGAGAAAGGGGGAGGCATGAGCAAGAATGTGGATGTTGGTAAGACATGGGAGAGACCTCACTCTGTGGAGGTCCTCAAAGATCACAGATACATCTGTGTGGTGAAAGTGTGCGGACATTCTCGCTTATGTGCTTATCAGCCAGGCATCTGATGACTATAAGGGCATGTGTGAGGCTGCTTTTAACATAGGCTGTGTTTTCATGTGCAGTGTTGATGCAAGTGTGTTTAGGCCTGTTAGCCAGACCATGCATGTGTGCATGCACCCCAGTGTGTGTTTGTGTGTGTGTGAGACTCACCAAGGCTTGGGGTGGGTTGCTGCGGCAGCAGATAGCAGGTGAGCACCTTTTCTCCCGTCTGCTCGTCGTCCTCTGTCTGGAACTTGAGCATGGGTTGCGACTGGTTCTCTGCCAGCCACATGGCCTTCAGGTTCAGGTTAGCCAGAGCAAACGGCAGGTTCTGCAGTCTGAGAGACGGGGAAGAATAGACAAGACAGAAAGAGAGATAGAGATACAAACAACAGAGAACACAAACAGAGACAAAAAAAGACAGGTCTGTTAATACTGTGTTCATTTAGCATCATATTTTGATCACTGGATCAGATGTGTCCTTGATTAAAACAATTTTTTGTTGTTGCTTACAAAGATGCCTGAGTGAACGTTCACACATCTGTGGTCTAAATCAGTGTAAGAGCAACACCCAAAGGCTGGATGAATGTGTCTGCCAACATCAATAAGGTCAGAGAGATCCATTGGATGCCTTCCAAACAGCCACACACATACGCAGGAAAGAATCACTGTGGGGTGTGGCTAGGTCTGATATGACATGACCTCACTGCAAGACAGGTTTAATGGGTGAGCAGTAAGCTCTCCACTGGTGTTAAGAGTGTGTGTGAGTGTGTGTGTGTGTGTGTGTGTGTGTGTGTGTGTGTGTGTGTGCGTGCGTGCGTGCGTGCGTGTGTGTGTGCGTGTACCTGATTTAACCAGGAAATTAGTGCACTAGTGTACTTCCTGTTTGAATTTGCATGTATGAATGCATGTTCAGATACGTGTAGAAAGAGATGTAAATCATATGCATGGCTGGGATCAGACTACACAATATTTGTGTCTTTCATGATAGACCCGTTCCTGTGTGTCATGAAGAGTACAGTATGGGCTCTCTAACCCTCTAAGAGAATTTGAGGAAACAGATGTGTCTCTGGCAATGACAGGCAAAAGCAATTGTTTACGAAAGCTACATCTTGTCATTACATTTCTGTGTTGCACACTTCAACATGAAGCTAGTACACATCTTAACTTTTATATTCCCACGTTGGAAATTTGTCTGTGACGACAAAGGCATTTGCATAGTCTGATCCAGGCATATGACTTGACGGTGATTCTCAGGGTGTGTCTGTTTACCTGTTCCCAGCCACGTCCAGCACGTGCAGCTCAGTGGCGTTGGCGAGCTCCGCAGGCAGCTTGGCCAGGCGGTTGTCCCGCAGCGACAGCACGTTCAGGCAAGTACAGCCGCCCAGCTCAGGGGGCACCGTGCCAAGCCGGTTTCGGTCCACGTTCAGGTTGGTCAGCTTCTTCAGCTTCCCCAGGGAGCAGGGCAGAGCCTGCATCAGGAAGAGAACAGCTGGGTTTCACCATCTGCACACCATTTGCCTTAAATGCTATCAGGACTAGAACCAGTGTGGACTTGCATGCCCAAATGATAAGATCACACACATCATGTAATTAAGATAGTATCTCGGAGTGGCCGTGTACTCATTATTGGACAGTGCATGGAGACCAGGATTTACAACAAGTGTGTGCAAGAATGTCTGTGCCTTATTTGGCCTGTTAGTTATTGTTCATCACTCAGGTCTGACTAACTGAAGACACTAAATGGCTGGAGAGTTAGCAATGGCAAAACTGGCCAAGAATTACATTTCAATATTCCTTCTAAAAAACAAAAACTTAAAGAAAAAATAGGAAACACACATAGGTTCGAACCATTCTAATATCTATTTTTGAGCATTATGTCCATTAGAGGGCAAACCAATGCAACATACCATACGAATATTTATTTTCCTATACACCTTAAAAGACTATTGATGGTAGGCTAACTGTAGCTAACATAGCTCACATACAACTTTATCTCGAGGTTCCATAATCTACTGACCAAAATCCAAAGTATTTCCAAATGGGACTCTGTCTGTGGCCGAGTTGGGTTGCGAACACTCTACAGTCATTACCACACGGTTGTTGAATTATTTGTTTTTCGGCTAGACCCACATTACATTTCCAATCAATGAAAGTGACATTGTGTGACTCCTTTCCGCCATGAGTGCAGAGGCCCACCCGAGAACTTGCGAGGCTGACAGCCACCGTAGAGCTGCTTTATCCCCACCATCACATATTACATTTTCACAATCAAATGTCTGTTTTTTTTTTTTTACAATTCAATTATATAATCAAATTTAGAGTGTTTGTTGAAAGTTCTATTGAGAGTAGTCTCCTGGATATAACAATCTTGGTTAAAGGCTCAGTATAAGGTTAAACTGAAAACACACCCACACATATACACATGCACAGATATAGTTCTTGAGGTATTGTCCGTCTGAGTGTTAAGTACCTGCAGGAGGTTTTCTGTCAGCATGAGTTCCGTCAGGTTCTCACAGTCTCCCATGGAGTCAGTGAGTTGTAGAAGCCGGTTCTGGTCCACTTTCAAAATGGACAGCTGCTTCAAGGAGCCTGCAAAGGAATGGTACATTGGTAAACGGATAGACATATACCACCACTAACACACACACTTTCAAACTCACACTTATTTATCCATACCATGTGGACTGGAATGGTCACTCATCCAAAAATACATTACATTTATATTATATATGTATTATAATCAAACGCCAAGTGACCTTTAGTGTTAAGGCAGTGGACTACCACTAGAGGTCAGTCTTTCATAGGCTCATCATTACCTCACCTATGGTGCATATGCCCATCTTTGCCTTTACCTACTTTCTCAAACAATGATAATGTGCAATGGCTAATAGCAGCTTAAGTCAATCTTCTCAGAACACCCAGTTCTACCTCCCCTCTGCCCGTTCCTCTCCCCCCCCCGGCTCACCAATGCTGTCGGGGATGACCTCCAGGAGGTTCTGGGAGAGCAGTAGGTCGGTGAGGGCCAGCAGACCGCTCAGCTCATTGGGCAGTTCCTCCAGACGGTTCTGGGAGATGTCCAGGCACACGAGCCGGCGCAGGTTACCAAGCTCCTGTGAACATGGATGGGCAGAAAGAAAGACTGTAAGAACCCTAGAACATGACGGTCAGATCCAGACTCAGTGTCCAGGGCAGGGACTAAGTCTTTTCAGAGTAATCAACTAGTAATTTTCAAATAAGCCAAACCACTGGCAAGACACCCCAACACACACAGGCGTAGACAGCCCCACACAGAGAGCAGCCAATGAGGAGTGGACTGTACTCACAGGTGGTAATAAGGTCAGCTGGTTCCTGTCCAACCACAGCTCACGTAGGTTAGGGAGAGCACCCAGTGTGTCCGGCTGAGGGGTGGGGAGCAGAAAGAGGCCAGAGAGGAAGACAAACAGAAAGAAATGAGGAATAAGCAGAATATGGTAATGCAGTTGATGTAGTCTGTGGCCTTCTGAAGGGTGTGTATATGTGTGTTGGAGTGTGTGTGGTGAGAGTGTGACTCGTCATCACACACTTTCAGGAGTCACATGTGGCTAAACAAACACGGTTTTAAGTACACAAACACCATGCAAAACCTCTTTTATGGTCTGTTTTGTTCGCAGTGCAGGAGAACAGATAAACACTGCTCTCTACAACCAGCCTATCTAAATAGCATTTTTCCCAAGCATTTTTTCTACTTTAACTGAAAGCTCATCATGTGTGTAAGTGCGTGTGTGTGTGTGTGTGCTGAGTGTGCCCTTAGTTGACTGGGCACAGCACAGTGGTGGGCACTGTTAGCCTGACATCACCCTCACCAGGCCGGCAGGTATTGTTTACCCATTCCCAACACGGCACAGGGTGTTCCTACGACTACCGTGGGACGACAAAAGATTGAGAGAAAAAAAGCCTAAAATAAGAACGAACGATTCGTAAAAACAAAAAGACGAGTAGGAGGGGAGAAATGGGTCATTGCTGGGGTTCATAGAGCATAGGCTGCTTCACAGCATCAGCGCTGTAAGTGTGCTCAGGTAGCCATCCACCAATGTGGGAGGTGTGTAGGAGCTGAGCCTAAATTTAGACTGTGGGTGTGGTGAGATGGTAGCGAGTGAGAAGGTGTTTGCTGTAGATTACACGCCACATTGTGTGTGTGTTTGTACACCAGTGTGTGTGTGTGTGTGAGTGTGTGCGAGAGAGAGAGTGGGGGGGGGGGTGGATGGGCAAATCAAACATTGCACTGTGTGTGTACTCCATCCGTTACTGTGTACTGAGAGGGATAGCAGCCTTTCATACAGCTGTCATACTGACACTCAGGGCTGTGGGCTCAAAGGCAGTGACTCATGTAGTAAGGATAGGTGTGTGTATATATATGCTATGAATGTATGGTGAAAATGGTGTGTGTCAGTGCTTGTAGAGTTTAAATGTAGTCTTTGTATTTGTGTGTGTGTGTGTGTGTGTGTGTGTGTGTGTGTGTAGAGAGGGGCTGCTTCTGCCTACCAGCACTTCCAGCACATTGCTGCCCAGATCCAGCTGCTCCAGTTTTACGAGGAAGGACAGAGACCTGCAGGGGAAAGAGGAAAAAAGAAGGAGAAAGAGAGAGAAGCAGAGAAAGAGGGGTTACAGAACATATCTTCAAAGAGAATGGAGAAGAAGGATATAGAGCATGTGAGTCCAGCTAGGACACAGGGGAAATCTACTGTGTGTGTGTGTGTGTGTGTGTGTGTGTGTGTGTGTGTGTGTGTGTGTGTGTGTGTGTGTGTGTGTGTCAAACAATAGAGTGCTGTGTATATTTATGACTATATGGAGCAATGCCTGTGTACATCTGTGGTTGTGTGCTGATATGAGTGTATAGAAGTCTGTCTGTATATGTTTATGTATAAGTGTACCTTACCATTCTGGTTTGCATGAGCTACAGCAGGGACAGTGCCTGCTTTTATGTGTGTGTGTGTGCTACAGTAGATGGAGAGCTGCCACAGACAGGCTCTCACACACACACACACACACACACACAGACAGCCTGCTGCTGAGCCAGCCTATCTGACACGTCCACCATCTGTCATCCCTCACCATCTCCCACACTCACACGCTCTCTATCGCGCTCGCTTGCTCTCTCTATCTCTATCTCTCTCCATCCTATCTTTCTGTTCATGTCTTTATTTCAGTTTTCTCCTCCATTCACCATTTAGTCTTCTCTCTTACTTCTCTCTCTCAGGGGAGAGCCATAGTGTATCACCCAACATGTACTGTGTACGTGTGTGTGTGTGTGTGTGTGTCATAAGCTGGTTAAGTGCACATTCAGGATCAGATTTGGGTGAGAAATCTGATGCATTCAGATTGGACATATTTAAAGTATTGAGTATTTGCCATGTTAGGAGCATTTCCAAATTGTGCATGCATGACCCAATTCCTCTACATACATCTGAGCCACTTCAAATGCAACTCCCCAGCTGTTGTTTGGTATATGGTCAGCGGCTTCTCTTTTTAATAACGCTCTCAATTTTGAATCAAGCAGGCAAACAAATTCAATGGTTATTCATGTGGTATTTATCCACCACATTTCATTTGGCACCAACTGGGTGCAGATGATCCTCCCCACCCCCTTTTCTCCCCCAACACACACACACACACACAGTGAAGGCTAGAACCACACTCTTCCTGTGATGCCTCCTTCAGAAAGACTTACGTTGGCAAAGCCTTCAGCAGATTGTCCCTCAGCTCCAGGGTCACCAGGTTGGCCAGACTGTGGACGAGATAGAGAAGAAAAAAGAAAAAAAGAAAAAAGAAAGACAGACAGAGGAAGAGAGATAAAGAGATTTTTTTTTTTTTTAGATGTTGTTTGATGCTCGACAGTTGGAGTGTGAGTGTGTGTGAATGTGAATGTGAGTGTCAATGTGAGTGTGAGTTGGAGTGTGAGTGTGAGTGTGTGTGAATGTGAATGTGTGTGTGTGTGTGTGTGTGTGTCTGTATGAGAGCAGTAGCCAACAGGCCTGAGACTGGGTGTGAAGGCGCCCTGCTGGTGAATTTAATAACATCATATGGCTGTGGAAGGGTGGGCAGTAGCTGAGGAGGGGGCCGAGGCAGCTCTCATTCTGGCCATACAGGAGGGTCTTATCGGGATCCATGTCAGAGCTTTTCAACCGTTTTAGGGCTCAGGCAAATCAAAGGCCAATCCAGGGCACATCAAAGGCCAATCCAAGGCACATCAAAGGCCAATCCAAGGCACACCAGTTGAGAACAATTGATCTATGTCTATGACAATCTTTGAGATTGACAAGTAGGAATGTAGATGTGTGTGTGTCTGTGAGGGGGTCCACTTACTTTCCTATGTCGTTGGGTAGAGTCTGCAGAGACACATCGTTGAGTGCGAGGTGGGCAAGGCCTCGGAGCTGTGTGAAGCCATCTGGCAAACTGAGTGTGAGCGAGCGAGAGAGAAGTGGGAGGAAAGAGAAAACCCCAGTAAAGAGAAGAGAGGAACAGAAAGAAAGGCAGACAGTGAAATGGTTAAACAGGAGTTAGCTGAACAGAGAGACTCATCAGAAGCTTTTAGCCTACGCAGCTCTGGCCTTGGCCATGCGCTTTCACAGCCTGTGTGTGTGTGTGTGTGTGTGTGTGTGTGTGCGTGTGTAGAGACAGACCATACACATAGTGCAGTAGCACCCCCTTCTCTATCCTCTCTACACACACTTTTGAAGACCCAACTCTTTAGAGAGCACCTCCCTTCCTAACTGGCACCTTGACTAGTGCTTGCACTTACAGCAGTTACATTCCTGCACTTTTTCTTTTCTATTTTTTATATAAAGTAGTATTTATTGTTACACCAGGTTTTTATTGCTCTTAGCTTGACTGTTCTCTCCCTTGTACGTCGCTTTGGACAAAAGCGTCTACATTAGAATGTCACTCCGACTCCCCCCATCCCTTCATTCATCTCTCTGCCATTCCAGGAAATAAAGCTGACAGACAAGAGACATGAGTCATGCTGAGGATAACTGTGTTTGCTCCAGCTAACTGAATTGTGTAAACATCTCGCAGGGGAGACGGACATCAGCAGCTACAGCTGATGGCACAGCAAATACCACCTGTGACAAATGACAATGTGCTGAAGGGACAAATAGGGTCGTTTTACACCTGTGTGTGTGTTCACTTCACTGGGTAAATGACTGTCCCATAGCAGTGTTCTTTATGTGTGTTTATAGGCATAATCAAGGCCAGAGTTATCAAACAGATTCTCTTGGTTCTGTTCACTGCACTAAGCCCACATTCTGAACCCTTCCTACAACGTTAAACACTGCCGGCCCCAAACGCAGAGTGCATGATGCGAGACAGGCTTCTGTTCCAAGCAAGCGGCTGAATTTCACAAAGCAGCGCCGCTGCGTGTGACAGAGTTCTGACAAATGAGCTGCTGAGCTGATTGGTGGCAATGGGAACCTGCCTGCTATTAGTCATGTGTGTCAGCACCTGTGGCTCTCAGTAACGCTCTGGTGCAGATGCTCCCAAGAGAGTTCTCCGCAACACCTGAATGAGAAATCTAATGATAAGTACTGTAGATTGAAGCACAATACATTGTTGTTTTATAAATATACCAACTCACCATGGGTGAGTCTGTATTGCTACTTTTTTTTTAATTTGAGTCTCAAAATGAGGTGTCTATGGGAGGCCACTTTATTTCCAAAACCCTCTGCCCTCTTTGTTTTCTCTGCGGCAGAATGTGTCTGGGCCGGCATGCTTTCCCCCTTGCCTCGTCCCCTCTGTCTGACTACTCTGCTGCTTGGTATGACCCGGCTTGTGCTCAGAGCTCCCAGGGGCTCAACCAACCCACTGACCTTGAGAGGGGGTTTCCGCTGAAGTCGGCGATCTCCAGCGCTTTGCAGAACTTAATGCTCTCAGGGATCTCAGGAATGTCTGCAGAAAGGAATACGAGAGAGAGCAGACAGAGAGAGAAAGTCAGAGGGCATTGAGAGAGAGAAAGAGAGAGAGAGAGAGAGAGATGCACAGTCAGCAGGATTGGTACACAGTGGGTGTCATTTCCAACAGAGCACACATATTCAGGTTCTCTCCTAATCGCTTGCAGATGTCAGAGAAGGGTGAAGGAGAGGAAGGGTACAAAAGAGAGGAGAGACCGAAAGAGAGAGGAGAGAGAGAGAAGGAAAAGGAGAGAGAGGTGAATACATGGGAGAACAAAACGATGAGGAACAAAAGAAATACAGGTGAAAAGGAGGAATGCAGCTGAGGGATAAAATGGGGGTGATGACCAGAGAAAAATCAGATGAAGCCGAAGGGAGGAGGAGGCAAAAAAGGGAAGAAGAGTGAGAGAAATGTAGAACGAATACATGTAGAGAGCCAGAGGGAGAACGAGTATAAAAAAAGAAAAAAAAAGAGAGAGACTGAAGCGTAGGGAGATTCACTGCAGCATGGTTTTACAGGCAGCTCATCAGACTAGGAGTGGGGGGGGTCTGCAAGCCATTTCAGTGACACACATTTATACCCAAAGGTATGCGTGTGTAAGCAAATGTGTGCGTGTGTGCGTGTGCGTGTGCGTGTGTATATATATATACACACGCACACGCACACATTTGCTTACACACGCATACCTTTGGGTATAAATGTGTGTCACTGAATATATATTCTGAATATATATATGTCGGCCTCAGTTGAATCACATTCCTTCACCGTCTGTTTTTGCCATTTTATTCCAGTCCATTTAGTCAAACAACAGACACTACTCACTTCAACATACTATAACGCTGACAAGGCAAGACCTTAAACAACTCAATTCAACCCCCTGCTGTACATCAGATTTATGACAAACAAATGGACATCTGCTGCTTACATCCAGTGTTATGCATACACAAAAAATGATCCAAGAAAGGTAGGAGTGTGTGTGTGTGTGTGTGTGTGTGTGTGTGTGTGTGTGTGTGTGTGTGTGTGTGTGTGTGTGTGTGTGTGTGTGTGTGTGTGCGCTCCACATGCCAGTGTTCCAGATTCGACTCAGCATAGATTTAGTACTTCATGCCTGAATCATCTCATGTGAATAACTGGACACCATGTTTTGACTTGAGGTGGTAACACATTACGGATGACCTGAGCAGTGCCCCTCTGCGTGTCCCAGCGTCCTGAGCTGCCTGCCTTTCTGATCACTGCTGGCTGATGCGGAACGGCCGGGGCATCAGGAGGGCGAGGTCTGTGCTCCTAACGAACGTGCTGAGTGGTGGAATGTGATGCGGAGAAGCTAAATAAAGATCCATAGCTCTATTTGAGCTCTCTTTGTGTGTGTGTGTGTGTGTGTGTGTGTGTGTGTGTGTGTGTGTGTGTGTGTGTGTGTGTGTGTGTGTGTGTGTAAGAGGGAGAAAAGGGGATATAAAAATGAAACAAACGAAAGAGAGGAGGGAGAGGAAGAGAAAGTGTGAAGAAGAAGAATAGGCCTTTCGTGCAGTTAGGTGGGTGTTGAAGCACACTCGCACCAGCTCTTCTACAGATGGGAAGGGAGGAGGAGGACTGCATGGACTGAGGCATGCTCGACTCCAACCTGGCTACAGATCAGACTGTGTGTGTGTGTGTGTGTGTGTGTG